>NC_056469.1:24514258-24724258 GCF_008729295.1 Plectropomus leopardus
AAAAAAAAAAAAAGCTGTATATTATTTGATATGAAAAGATAAACAATGTACAAATGCTCATGGTATAAAGTGTAAAAAAATAGATGCAATGTGCAGATATAAAATATGTGGCATTAATGAAACCTATTGAGTCAGATGTGGAGAAACTGTTGTGGAGCAAGTTGAAAAATAATTGTCAAATTGAGTATATTTTAAAGTTTTCAACAGGGGCATTAAAGGACGCTGAAAGATATTCAATAGATGCATTGGATATCTGCATGCATTTCTAACGAAAAAATGGGCCTGTAAACTTTTTTTTTAAAATCCTCAACTAGTAGGGACTAATAAGATCAGTTAAAATAAGTTGATTTTAAGAAATTTCATTTTAAATCATCATTTAATGTAGAAATTAAAACTATTAAGAGGATAAAATGAAGGGTCAAAGTGAAAATTCAACTTGTAGGTCCATATTTCTGTATAGAGCTTAAATGCAGGCAATATAGTAAGTATAACTTGATGCACTGTAATTAGGGCACTATAATTGGAGTAGGCTGGTACTTTACTCAGCAGGCCAGCAGAGTGTAGCCTCACGAGACTCTGCTGGTTTACAGTACATGAAAGAGCACAGTCAGCAGAGCAAGACAAGTGCTTCCTCAGAAAAACCACATCCCTTCCTTTTTTGTGAGCAAACAAAAATGTGTCTTCATCTCTGTACTCTTCCTCCTCCTCTGCTCTTCCTCTCTCTCTCTCTCTCTCTTTTCTGGCTATGTCTCATGCACACACTCACACCGGCACATTTGCCATAACGTACGGACACTTTGAGGTCTCACACATGCTCGTGCGAACAGTCATTCTAGTTTCATAAAACCTTTGAGGACAGCAGCTCTGAGTCTGCATGTAGATTTTGTGTTTTGAGCCAAGTAAAATATACATTTTGTTTATTATCTATTAAGTTTATCATAGCAACCTTGACATGTTTCTGGCGAGTTCTAACCACCCCTTTCGGTCAAGCATCCTAAAACTGAAACCTCAAGATAAGCATGACCAGGTTTGCTCTAAGTCACTACAGAGTGATTTTAGCTCAGTCATCTCTCTTCCAGTCATCACTGTACTCTGAGTGTTGCAGAGAGCCGACACTGGGGCTGCAGAGGCAGCCCCTTTTATGATCCTCTCCTCAACCTTAGGGCCCATTTCACAGTTGACAGGTCACGTGTTGCGGTCTGGTTTCTGTGAAAAAGTGACAAGGATGGTGAGAAGAGACAACTTAACAGCTAAGTGGTGGACGTGCTGAGATTAAAAAAAGCTGCCACTTAGTGTCTTATTTGGATGTTTCTGAGGTGGAGATGGTTTAAATAAGGAAAATAAACACTTGCTGTTAAGAATACAGATATGACCAAATTTAGTAGCAAACAAATGCCAGTTAGCTTGTAATCACTTGGACAAATAAGTTCTCACACCTGCAAAGTTTCAACTGTATTAGAAGGAATTTCCCAAATACTCTCTCTCTGTTTATTACCAGCAGCATTTTACTGTCCTCTGGACAACTGAAGCCACAGTGGTCAAATAATTATCTTAGTTAACACCCAGACAAAGTAATACACACAGGCAATGCGGTTAGAGGTAATTCAAACAGCATGTAGCTGCATCTGAAGACAGACGTATCAAATGACACACAAGTAGACTAGCTGCCGACGGCAGGGCCCATAAGGTGATGAAGACATTATTTTATTTATTTATTTTTTTTAATTCAATAAAACTACATGAATAAAATGCACTGGACATTCTCAGGGGCTGGGTCATTTCTGTGGGCGGGCCTGGTCAGCACAAAAAAGCAGGCAGGGGCAAACTAAAAACAGGTGAGTTTCACATAATGTCCCCTGGGTAATGCAGTTTATTTTGGGTCGTTATAAGTCATGCAGAGAATCTGACATGGAGTGGGATGAAAAGAGTTCCAGCAGCTTGTAAGAAGTGCAGGTGCACAAAAAAGAGCAAAATGTAGAAGTACCAGAGCTGCATATCGTTGAGTACCAGCCCACTTCAAGAAGTGGTTACCACCAACAGTAATGGAAATTGCAAACGGTGGGCTATGGAAACACCAACAATAATACCACTTAGCACTTTGATTTTCATGTTCATGATAAAATGATTGATGTAACTTTTAGTATTACCTTTACATTTGGTATTTTTGATCAGAATCTCTTTTAACTGCTCACTTCTGTGTGTCATAAAGTTGCAGAGCAGCTCATCAGCATAATATAGTTTCTTGGAACAATGTTTATTTCCTCAACAGTTTTCTGTAAGTGCAACAGGACGACTCAGAGGCAAATGAGTGTTGTTTGATATTTCACTGAAATAACCTTGTCATCCGAGTCTAAGAAGAGAGACAGATGTAAGAAAGAGAAAGATAGAGATAGAAAATCTTTGCAACCAAAAGACTGATTTTGGATGAAACGAGAGAGATGGTGCCTATGGAAAAAATGTGGAGGCTGGTGGAGGGCATGTTTTTGCACACAGACTGAGCCAAGGGGGTCGCAGCAATAGACAGAGACAGGATGAGCAAACAGGGCAAAGAGATTTCAAAAGACACAGTCAAGATGTCAGGCTTTCAGAATGAGTCATCACTGACATTTTATGAATAGTCCCCTGATACACTTCTGGTCCCCTGCTCAGTCTCACACTCAGAGGGTCCCAGGTTACATCTCACCTCACGTTCTCATCCACGGTAAGTAAAGACTGTAAGCATTAGCTGTCAAAAAAAGCTGTGATAAAAGCTTCCTGTACTCTCCTGTGAAGTTAGAGAGATGTTTGTATTAGTGCAAGGCTGACTTTATCTTTTAGTGTTATCTGGAAAGTGTGTGTACAACGTATTGTGTAACTTCAGTGCCAAATTCTGATAGCAATGACTTGTGTGAATAAAAAAAAAGTGCTAGATATTTGTCATTTTTGTCATTTTTAAGAGGATGCCTGTCATTCACTCTGTTAGTTTGTGAATATATCTGATCCACCTCTTCCTCCTGCTCATCCTCCTCCTATTTGTACTCTCTCTCCACCTCTTCTTCTTCCCAGATGCAGCCACTCTGTGCTTTTACCTTCCTGTGCACGCTGTCTCTCTTCTCTCCTGTGCTTTCTTTGAACTGCAGTGGCACACAATATCCCTGGCCAATTGAGACACCCCGCTTATGCTGTGACATGTGCCCACCAGGTACCAGTAACATCTTATTTAACTTATTTTACATCTTGATAGAGTTCATAGTTTTGCTGCTAACGGGTCAAACATGTAAAGTCTATGTGTATATTCCAGGTCAGTTTATAGAGAGGCGTTCAGACAACACTTGTGACCATAGGTGTAAACCTTGCGAGGGTAACCGGTTCATCGAAAACTACAACGAAGAATTGACCTGCGAAGTTTGTGACAACTGTGATAAACGTGAGTAATCTCACATCTTTTTTTTTCTCTTGAGTGAGACCTGAATTGTGTGAAAATCCTTTGTAGAGAAACAGCCAATGACAGCAATGATACCATAATGGTTTATATGGTAGTGTTTATATAAAGTGTTTTTTAGATGTCGGTCAGCGGGCCCCCAGTTTGGAGAATTTTCGCTGCTTTACCTTGCTGTCAAATAGCCCTTTCTAGTGGGAGACTGAAGCTCTTATCTATCCTCTTTTGAAAGTTACCAGACTCATTTGAAATTTTATCTCACGGAACATGAGAGTTGCTTGTCTACCGCTGCCTCAGTCTCAGTGTTTTTTGTTAACGTTCGACTTTGGTATTTTAAAGGGTTAGCTCAGATTCACCAAAGTCACACAATGACACAAACAAGTAATCCATCAAGGCAGCGGTAGAACAGCAGCTCCCGTGTTCTGTGAGGTAAAATGAAATGAAAAGGAGTCCGGTGGCCTTGAAGAGAGCAAAAACGTATAAAACGGCTTCAGTTCCCTGTTAGAAAGCGCTGTCTGACAGTAAGGTAAAGCAGTGTCATTTTAGGTGGGTGTTTTTTAAGTGGCTGAAATATATTTTGCTGCTACCACCATCTACAGCAGTATACTTAGCTTGTACTCTCGCCTGCTTCCAGAAACTGGGGGCTTGCTGGCTGCCATGTACTGTAGATCAGGGATACGCAACTTGCTCCACTTGTGGGACACTTTTTCAAAATAACAGAGGCTAGCATACAGTTAATTAACTCACATTAATAATATTTATTAGATGAAATGAATAAACAAGTCAAATCCAGTCACAGCAGCCCCACACAGATCAGATGTACACAGGGGTGTTTCCAGGATTTAACTTAGCACCGGATCTTGGATCTTTCCCTTTTCTTGATAAAGAAGCTATATTTTGATGCTTTTTCATGAACTCTGGCACCTTATTTACATTTTAAGTACAATATAATTTATTTTATTTTTTTAAACATTGTAATTAGAATTAGAAAACGATCGGCAGGCCTGTTTGTCTGCCAGATTTGGTCCATGAGCATCAGTTAAGTATCACTTCTGTAGGTAATACACTACCATTATAAGTTTGGAAGTACCTTATAAACCCAACTTCAGAAGATTCGAACTATCCCTTTAACTGGCTGAATTCTTTCAGGAGATTTGAACCATTCTTTTCTTTGGCTCTCTGATCTCAACCTAGGAAACAGTAAATAAATAATAATATGGTTAACAGACCGTATCATTATAACATATGCAGGATGAAGAAGCTGAATGCTAGAAATCTTGGACCTCAAACACCAACAGAGCATCAGATGCAATGTGGACTGGTTTTGATTTAAAGTAATTAAATATTACGATAGAAATATCTGTCATCGCCCTCATATGAAACATTGTGATTCAGTGTTTGTTGTGTGTGTGTGTGTGTCATGTCGCCTGAACATGATACATGACACGAGTGATTCATCACTTCTCAGGAGTCCTGACCGGTCCAGTCACAAAACAAAACTATGAACAAGTCGGCTCTTCACTGTTACTCAACTCTGTCTGTGTAACATGATTTCAGAGAAGTTTGCCCATAGAGTCCTCAGGTCACACATGCAAGGGGATTTCCCATTTTTGTGTGTCATGGTGGGATACAGTCAGAGAGAGATTAAAAGCAGGAGGGGGAAGTGGGGTCTGAGAAACCCTCTGTGAACCAGCTCAGAGGGTGGGATTCTGAACGGGTATCAACAGCACCAGCAGCGGGGGGGGGGGGGGGGGTAGACCATCATCATGTCAGTGGAAAAAAGAGAAGAACACAGAAAAGTCACAGGTGAGCAAAAAACAGCCTGTTGTGCTTATTTTTAAATGTCACTGTGGAAAATGAAAAAGGGAGAAAACATAGAAGTCTGTTATTCTCAGTCTGAATTTTGACTTGACTTTTACATGTGCACCAAGACGCTCTCTCTACATATCATAGAGACATTATCAAGAGTTACAGTGCAGCTGTAAACAAACCTTTTATAGTCTGACATAATATCACTCGGCAGGGGGGGGTGAAGGTGGGTGTTCAAAATGTCATAAACACAATCCCACACACATCTGGGCTTTATGCCAATTAATGGCTATGGAAACTAATTCAGGTGGAAATGATTCAACCCACACATAAATGTCAGACACTTTTCTTGCAATAAAACAGCGTTGATATATATTTGATTATACTTTGATTAAAAGGGCATTAAAGGGCAATTTGCGCATTTTTAAATCTGAACTCTTTTTCCCCCATACTTTTATGTCTAAGTGACTGATATCAGCAAAAAATGTTGAAATCGGTCCACTATTGAGAGAAGAGGGCTGCAGCCTGATGCGTAACACTGGCAATGTAATCTAACGGGGCAATTGTGCACTGTCACTGTATGTTGATTAAAAATGGTTATTTTTTCAGATTGTTTTCAGATTGTTTTGTTTTCAGATTATCATAGGTGTGTTTTCAGATTATCATAGGTGTTTCTTTTCCTTACGCTTGATCTGGTCTGTTTCTTGCTGTGCCCAAGTCTTGCTGAAGGAAAAGTCTCTATTGCACCTTCTAAACAAATAGCCACCCACAGACGCCATAGACTTGATTGACTCATTGTCTCTGGTTTGAACACATAGTTTTGTCTGATCATCCAGGGAGCTTTGGGTGTTTTTAGAGTTGGTTGATTTGAAGGATGCATGGAGAGTTGCTGGGTGAAACTATAAACTGATTTGTCTAAATGTTGCATCAAAATCAAAACCCCAAACAAACTTTACCCCCAAAATAAACAGGCCTTTACAAAAAAACAAAGTTCAAATCAGCTGGGTAATAGACAAATTCAATGAACAATAAATTAAGATTAACCAAACACATGGGGGTTGAAGACTGTGTCCTCTTAGTATCTTCCACTGTTGACTGATTACATCTGCCTTTAATAAGAGGATCCTGAGATGTTTGTTCAGGTGAGGCATTTAAGTGACTCAAAAACAGTCACTCCAACAGTCTTGTTCTCTCACAAGATTTATACTCCAGCTCACATAAATAAGGGTGGCCATCAAATTCAAAGGTTTTATCTGCATTTTCGACAACAGCTAAATAATCATCCATGACTTAAAAATCGTGAAATCTCCAAACAAGACTTCTTCTTGAATGAAACTTAACTTAACTTATATAGCACCTTTCATACAAACGAGTAGCCCAAAATGCTTCACATAGCAAAACTGAAACAACGCAAACACAATATGAAGGATAACATACACCATTCAAAACACAAAGTTAAAAATATATTAACTATATGCACGAAGTTGTAGCAACAAAGACAACAATAAAACCTTTTTTTTTTTATCAAGAAAAGATTAAAAAAGAAATAAGATAAACAGCAGGAATAAAATAAAGTAGAAATCAAATATTAAAACTTACAATTAAAACTGTAATGTTACTCTAGAACAAAAGGCAGATTAAAAAGGTTTTAGATGCAATGGTAAACAGACTGCATCAAGCATAAGATATAAAAGGCACTCCAGACACATAACAATCAGAACCTGTCTGGTAAAAAATAACCTATTTTAATAGACATAAAATTGCTCCATCTGGTTACACTAAGGATGTTGCGTGGTTGCAGCCCTGTCTCTCATTACTGGACTAATTTAAAAAAAATGTGTTGGTATTAGTCACTTAGACACACTAATGTGGGAAAATAGGATCCTGGTAATGCTGATGTTTCTCTTTAACAATTTGCAAGGAGTTTGATGTGCAAACAAAGTTTCAAAGGGGCCTCACATGTTTTACACTAATCTTTTCCTACAGTGTTAAAATTTCAACTCTTAAATCTACTCTAATGGCTTCAGTTTCGTACATATCTACTGCTTTAAATCTGCTGTCAACTTTTACTTTTACACTCAATTCAGTCTTCTTCAGTAACATTAATTTAAAAGCTCCAGATGCACCTCTTTGAGGTGATATGTGACCTCCCACCTGCAAAGAGTTTGATTAACTGTTTCAAAACATCACATTTAAATGCTGCTTGTAAAGACATCTAGTTGTCATTACTGGGAAACAGTGGAGTATAATCAAGACTAGAAATGGATTGAAGATAATACCTGGTTCAACATGTGAACTTTGGTTGCATCAGTTTCAGAATTCAACCACAAAGATCTGAAGATCTATCTGAACTGTGACCCTAAATGACACAAAATGACAACTATTATGATGATGTTTTGTAATGACTATGGCCCTATCAGACTCAGAGTAGTAGTTCTTTTTTTTCGTTAATTTTGCAAATTGACGTACGCAACTTAAAACAGTTTCATCAAAGTGAAATACTGCTTTCACTGAAAAACAACAGTTGCATCTGTCTCTAAAGAACAGGTAATAATGTGAAAATATAACCATCTGGTGACATAAAACCAGAATCTTTACCTGCCATGTCTGGTTTGTGAGTCATTTCTCATTTTCCAACTTATGTCATGTTTCAGAGGCAAACTTTGTGTATTAGTGTGTGTGTTCGTCATACAAGTTAATACACTAAGAATTAGTATTATACTCTATGTTTTAATGACACAGTTGTTTTGTGTATTTTTTATCTTACAGCAAACATGGTGTATAAGTCAAACTGCAGTACCACTCGCAACACTGTGTGCGGATGTAAAGCTGGATACAGATGCGGAGACAAACCCTGCACACACTGTGTGCTAACACAAACCTCAGTCATCAGATCTACACTCCCTCCATCCACTACAGGTACCTGAGAGTCAGCTGCAGCATTACATTAAAAGCGAAAATCTAATAAAGGAAGTCATTTTCTCTGGCAGACTTTTCTATCATTGGGCACATTCAACTAAACTTTCAGACAGATGTTTGAAAAACACAAAATCGTCATATAAAAGCAAATCTGACACTTAAACAAATTCTACTGAAAACACTAGGGAAGCGCTCCCAAGCGCCGTGCAACCGCTTTTCTGCTGAGGAAAAACACTCGCCGGATACAGGTCCTAATTGATTTCTTCTATGCCCATTTTTGTGGGACATAATAATTTGTTACTTCTGTTTCATCTTGTAGTGCCCCAGCAGCTCCATAAAAAGTTGGTCTTTGTTCTTTTAAGACCCTCAGATTTCCTTGACACATCCCTGTTTATCACTGCTTTTTAACAGCAACCCTGTCAACATGTTGCTCTGTAGCACTACAGGGAGCACTGTAACCACTGGACTGCTACTCAAATTCAGCTGAAACAGTTACCTGCTGATGTAACAACTAAATGATTAAAGCTAACACAAATAAATCAGATTACACTGATGTCGATAAAGTATTTTACATGTTCTGACCTCAGTTAGCGGCTGTTTGTTTACTCTGCAGTAACCATGGAGTCAGTTCACACGCACAAGGTGACATGAGTTAATTATAAACCGTGTTGTGGGGTTAGAAATCCGTACTTCCTGACTAGAGTCAGTAAGACACATCAAAGCGAGCTCACTGGCAAACCTGAACAATTAATAGCTCAATATTTCCATTGCCCTATTAAATGAGTCTTCACTGATTTGATAAATTGGGGTTTTTTTATCTCCTCCCCTCCAGCCCCGAAACCTGAACCCCTCACCACACTCTGGCAACCTTCTCAACCACTCAGAGGTAAAGTAAGACATCACTTCGGACTGTGCCAATATAAAGAAAGAACTTTCTCAAACGGGTGTTCATGTAAATCTAAAAATGTGTCTCTTATACTATTACAGATACAGTGTGGTTCCTGGTAATAATTGCCCTCCTGTGTGCGGGAATTGCACTAGTTGTTGCAACAAAAATCAAGCCCTTTCTGCGCTGGATCAAATCCAAGCACGGTTAGTGGATTATTATGAAGCAGAAAACCCTGCAGCTATATACAAACACAGGAAGTACACCGAGCATTTTAACATTTTATATTGTGCATGAACTTATGTTGAGGTTTTTTTTTTTTTGTGATCTAAAAGGATTATTACCTTATATTGCAATTTCAAATGCTTGCCTTATTCTATCGTTGCTCAGGCTACTTTTTGACTGAAGAAACTGAACCTTCACCAAGATACTCTGAGAACGAAGAAGTATCCACACCTGTCCAGGAAGGTTTAGGGAAATGTGACCAATGTGATGTATGAGATTTTGGAGCCTGAATTTGTATAAGCAAGAATTTGACAGGCGGAAATTCAGTGCAAAACATCTCGCTGTTTTGGACATTTATGAGAAAAGAGAACAGTTGACCTGCACGGATGGATGGAATGACCGAAAGTTCGACTCAAGACTGATGCTGTTTTAACGACTGTTTGACATCTGTGACATTAAGATGATAAAAGTGTAAAAACAGCCAATCTGGAAGATACCGAGTGTGACACTGATGGTTATACATGAGTTAGAAATTGTACAGTGTGTTTGCTAAACAGTGGTATGTACTATGTTACACAAAAGTTAAAGATATTTCACATCTTTATGTTTCAGCCCGGTCTCATAGAAATATGAAAACTGGACACCAACTCTTAACATGGTGGTGGGTATGAAATGTGTTAAAATAACATGCTGGCAACACATGAGCAATGCCAGTGAGGTTTTTTTGTCATGATGGACACATGAATTACATATAAAGAGCAAGAAATCTGGCATGGTGAGCATGAGGGGTGGTGGAACGGTCAAGCAAACAAGGACTTTTAACCCGACTTGCATGTGAAACCAAAAGTCAAAATAGTTACATGACTTTACGGACATAACAAAACAATGTAAAGTACTTTACATAGGTACACAATGTAACTATGCAAAGTACATAAAACAATGTCACTTGCCTCCTGTTCAAGCATTTTTCTTTAAGCCAAGTGTTTTTCCCTCCCTAAATCTAGCCAACCTGCAATCATTTCACAACCTAAACCACATTAACAACATGTTTGAAACTGTGACAGATCTCATTGGACTTGGCACTGGCATTGTTTTAAGGTTGCCAGCATGTAATTTTAACACATGTTTTTGCCTACTGCCACGTAATGCATTTTTAAAGGAGCAGTGTGTCAGATTTATAGGACTCCCCCAAAATCCTACACATGGACCTGAAAGAGGTTGTGTCTATTTCACATATTTCTGTGAGACTGTGTTGTACATTTATGTACATTTTTATGTATAAACAGACTTTTTGAAATATGCTTACTATATGTGATTGTTTTTAAGTTGCATACATCCCTACTTTTTCTTTGTTTTAAATACAATTTTATTGCAATAAAAATGGCTAATATTTATGCAAAACAGGAAACATTCAGGTGTAATACTTTATAGGGAACTGCCAGAGCTTATTAAAGAGTATTTACATGACATTTTAAATTATAACTTACTGAGGAGATCACCCTCCAGCTGTTCCAGCTGTGCATTGACCACAAGCTGTCATGGAGCATGCAGATAAAATGTCTCTGTGGAGCACTGAGATCCCTTCACAGTTTGCCAGAGGGAGGTGGATTTACCCCACATTCATCTTTGGTTTCACAGTTTTATGCATCCTTCCATTAAAAGAATGCCTTTAGGATCAGTCTGGATGCCAGCGGCCATAACTACCAACACAAATCTCCAGGGATTTTTAGTATGCATCACAGTGCCTCCTCTTTGGACACGTGGCAGTCTTTCCCCTGCTCCTGAGAGGGAAAGAAAATGCTGTCAATTTCTCCACTCCTTTCCTCTTCAGAGAGATGAATACTGGGAGAGGACGTGGGATGAAACACAGGACAGTCTCTCTCATCTTCACTGTTCACTCTCTCAGGTTTCTTCCCACATTCAACTGTTGGATCAACCTGGCTTGTAAATTGACCGAGCAAGCTGAAGACGACCGTCCCTGGATTGTGGACGTGGACTGGACCTACAGAGACCAAAACAAGCAAACAGGGCACTTAAAGAAAAGTTTAATAGACCCGTTGAAGTACATTAACATGCAGACAACAAAGTACAACTCATAACAGTAACACAGCTGCATCTTTACATGTTTTAGATCTTAATGACTCCACAAAGTGAGTCAAGTATTTCTTCATTTCAATCATCAGTACCCAGATTGGCTGCTGAGAGGCACGGCGACTGCTGTTTTGCACTGAATGAGTCTCTGGGGAGCTGATGAGTTGACTCCTTCGGCTTGTGAGAAGCAACTCTTATTTCCTAAAAAAAGCACACGTCCATCAGTGAGAGGCAAACAATAGTGAAGTGATGCTATATATGTAGATAGTACATGATAAAAGGTGAGTAAATCAGCTACTCACCTTATTGCATAAGTTTGAAATAGCTGAAAAACAACAGATGAATAAATAAGTACAAGAAAGACAGTTTCTTCACACATCCAACAATGATGGATCATGTTTTACAGATAGCCCTGGATCTAAATATATAGGCCGGGCCTAAATGCATTTTAAGAAAAGATAATAATTTATTTTTTTAAATCCCCAGATCGAATAATTTATCACTCCATTCATATTTGTACTTCCCACCACTGTTAACATGGATACATACATTTAACCTTTTTTTCAACTCTAGTCAGTATTTTTTTAATGACAGCAGTTGTAAAGTACTCTATGCTTAATACTTATTACCAACAGCTTCTAATATTTTCTCATCACAATTCATAATTAATCTGCTAAATTTAAAAAAAGTTTTTAAGGGTAAATAAAGTGCCAGAGTGCATAAAAAAGCATTAAAAAAAAGAAAAATCCCCCCTTCTGCGGTTCAGGCTGAGCTCCCAGTGTCCTCAAATCCTAAAAACAGCCCTGTGTATATGATTTACAAAGCAAATAACTCTCTACAAGCTAATAATGTATTTCTGATCATAGTTGCTCTCTCATTATGGTCATCAAAGGCTTTCAGTAAACAGTTTGTTGTTTTGCAGAACAGATGTGAACAAAAGTTTCAAGAGTTTAATTAATTAATTAAATGTGGAGTTATAATTCTGGAGTCATAATTCTGGAGACAGACTGTTGACGTCTGAACTTAACACCAAAACAAATACACCTCTCTTTTCAGGGCTCCGTTAGAAGCTCTGTTTAACAGTCTTCCTCACTCCCACTGCTTTCCTCCTGCACAGACATGACCTTTCCTCTGTCCTGTGCACGAGCACAGCATGATAGTGTTGTGTCTCTCATCTAAGTCACGCTTTTTCCCCCTAACATAGTCACGCCTGTATGAACACACAGAACAGATAGTATGCAGACTATAAGGAAATATTTGCTGAATGTGACAAAAAGTGTACTGGAGTGGAATCAGAGACTGAAGACTGAACCTGCCCTGGATGCATGGGCGGATTATGAAACAATGGGGCCCTGGGCACACATATGTAAAAGGCCCCACCATCTCAAGAAACACAGAGTTTGTGGTAGTTTTGCCTCTTTTCTGTGGTTGGTTTGTGTCTCAGTGTAGTCATTGAGCATTTTTTGTGTCTTTTTTGGTCATCTTAAGTTTCTCTATAGTCATTTTGTGTCTCTTTGTTGTTCCTTTAAATCTTTTTGTCATCATTTTGAGTCTCCTTGTGGTTGGTATGTGTCTCTATTAAAGTGACATTTTGTAGGTGAGGGTTGGTTGGGCCTGTGCCTGGTAGGCCCCTTCAATAATCCATCCATGCTTGGATGTAAACACCATCCTACCTTGCTTGAAACATGTTTCATCTCCAGGACGACGAACAAAGAACAGGATCACAAGAGCCATGCATCCCACAGCAACCACTGGACACAAGATGACTACCAACTGAGCACTCCTCTTGTCTGAGAGAAAGAAACTAGAGTTTACAGCCATGCTAGTGTCTCTCTGAGGATGTACTCAGGCACAGAAGCTAAATGCTAACACGCTTGCACAGTCCAATTGAAAATGTTAGCATTGTACATTTCTGCAAATCAGGGATATGTAATGCACATATCATATCAGCGTTTCTGAAGCCACGAAGTATATGAGCTCATTTTGCACTTGAGGATGCCTGCCAAGCTGCAGATCACTCTCCAAGACCAACAAAAAACAAAACTGGTTGTGTTTTAACAAATCATTGCTGTGTTTGCAGCGCTTTGCATAATATTGGCATTTTTAGAAACTTGCTGCCGTGTTGTCTGCAGCACAGATTGTGCCCTATAAACCAGGTATTTTGAGCCAAAACATGATCTTTTCCTCTCCACATCCTCTTCTCGCACTCACCTGCTATGAGATGTGTGCTATTTCCTGCCTTTGGGACTGACTGAGTGCCACACCTGGGTGAGATAAGAGTGAAGTGTTGAATATCTCAGGTATTTCAAACATGTGACGCCATGAACAAGGACAGTCTCCAATATTGGTAATATCCATACCAAACACTAAAATAATCTTAATGTAACTACACTGTAACTCTGAGAGCATTTAATGTACAGATTTGGATTTTATGTGAATCTAAAGTTTTAAAACTCCACTTTGAGATGAATTTATTATGTACTGTATCAAGGGAAACACAGGACTTACTTGGGAAACTGGCAAGGTTTGGCGGAAGTGCTGCTATGTCCTGGGGAAGCTGAGGAAGGTATGTGTTTATCTTTGGCCGGATAAGCTGCTTCTGGAGAACAAAAAAACGTCACAGATTTGGTTTCAAATTTCAGAGGACAAACACAGGACCAAAAGATAGCTGCAGCTTAAATGCAACAAACTGTTCAGATAAACCTGAGAAAACTCTAACAGGCAAAGGCGTAATGCTTTCACTTGGGGAAAAAAATTTCTCTGTTTTTCTGAATTAATGTGATTTTTATCTCAGAATTCTGAGAAAAGTTTTCAGGGGGAAATTTTGCTGTTTTTTTTCCAGATTAAGATAATCTTCATTCAGAAAAAAAGTTGTTTTTCTCAAATGAATGCAGTACGCTTCCCTAATGGACAGCTACATATTGTGGAAAATCAAATATTAGCCATAGAAAATTCAGACAACTAGGAGAGGTCAGAGGGTTTGAGTAACATGTGCTCCACTTAAAAGTCATAGCAGAGCAAGTGAAAGTTCTGCGTACAGTGTGAGGCAGGAAAATTGTGTAAGGAGGAAACCTAATTCCCCATCATCATCGTGTATTTTAAGGCACTAAGGATTTACATTCTGGGACTCTACACTCTGTACTTTCAGAGGAAAGTTTTATTCTTACTTCAACTGAACACATTTAGCCGACAGATATAGTTATTTTTTTAGATTAGAATTTTACATTATTCTTATCAAAATTAGATAAAACAACTCTGTTTTTGGGTAAAAGTTGATTTTTGTGGCATCTTGTTCGTCTCCCTGAACTGAACTGATTAATCTTTGGCCAATCTCTGTCATCTCTCTCTCCTGTCATTTCCTGTCATCTTCCTACTGTCAACTTTTTAAATGAGCTGAAACTGTACAAACTGTATTTTGAAAAGAGACACTGCGACATGAGTCTTAATAAACTTGGGTAGGACATCGAGTTTGATGCATACTGTGCGATGAAATCACCTACTAAATCGCAGGCTATGACCTCGGCCATTGATGTAAATACACATGAACAAAACATCCTCGGTGTGCGTCATCATCTACACCGCTGTAGTGTTAAGAGAAAAATGTAAACAAACAAATGGAGCCCTTACTATGGCAGCATTTTTGTAGGTCGTAACAGCAGTCACACAGTGAAATGGTAATCCCAAATTACTGACACTGTCAGAATTTTAGCCCAGGACGTCTGATGGCACAACCGTGATAACAGCCATCCTTGAACCTCTCTCACTGTGCAACATAGGACCACCGTTTTAGAGCCAAAGATATCGCCACGTTTCTTTCACAATGGCAATCTTTCGCCTTAGGCAGCCTAAAAGTCACACAGTGTATACTGGGCTTTACGAGCAAAAATTGACACGCCATCTTTGAGGGTCCAAACCTGATGATGGAGGAGTATCTAAAGCGTCATAGTTTGCCATGTAATGCCGCTGACTCAGAGTTGGGAGTGAATGTGTCAGTGGAATAGGACTTGCTCCATATGTAGATGTCAATACTCACTCTAAGGTTACGAAAACACAACAGTTCTTAATTTTAGGGAATTATAAACAAATGAAAACACTGTTATGAATATTATACGCCATTTCTGCCAGTATATCCTGCTAAATACTACACACTGGAACTTTTAAGATGTACATGATCATGGCTCTGTGACAGGGACCTTTTTATCAAAATGAGTAGGCTACTATGTTTGAGTATATTTTCCGGCTAATACTTGCCTGTATGTACAACTATTACTAGTGATGGTGCATTTTTACATTGTGGTATCAGTATTCTAAGTAAAGTATCTAAATATATTTCTGATACTCCTGAGAGGGAATCCCCAGAGCTCAGATCAGAGTCCTCATAACTTTTCATTACTGTCACACGAGTGTAAATAATGTTTATATGGCCTTTGGTGTCAGTATTGGTCACTCTCTATAACTGTCTGTGAAAATTTCAAAGGTATAGTTTGTGTTTTATTAGGGCCCCCTGCTGGTTGAGTCTACTCTGCTCAGTATTTACCAGATGTGGTTGTTTCCTTGATCTTGACACAGTATCTGCAGTTTGTTGAGTATGGGACCATTTCCTTGCACCTGTAACCGTCCTCACAGACACATTTCACATCAGACTTGCTGGTGCAGTTCTGAACCACCTTCAGATTATACTCTAAAACGGTGGGGAAAAAAAAGAGGTGATTTTAGGGATTTTAATCGCGGATTAAAAACGTAATATCCAGAAATGCAAAGAGATAGATAATTTTTCTGTTTATTACAGAAACCCAAAGGTCACACTGGTATCATCATCAGTGATGGATGAAACCATTCAGCTGGTAGAAATGACTCATAGTTTCTTTACCTGGTATGCAGTCTCCAAAGCAGTCATGGCAGCTGTCTTCACGGTTTGTCTCAGTAGTGTAGCTTCCAGCAGGGCAGGGCTCACACTCTGTACATGATTTCTGATACTGACCTGGCAGAACAGAGAAAAGCAAAAATATAACAACCGGATGAGACAGAGCGCAGAGAGAGACTGAGCGCATATTAATGAAGGATGTGGTCATACAGCACAGTGTGCAGCAGCGTCACTTTTCATCAACAGAGAGGACGTGCAGAGAGTGACAGACTGTATGCCTCAGTGCTTCATTGTAATATCCAAATATGAACTAGTGCTGATTCATTTGTCAAAAACAGTGAGTCAAAGCTAAATAAGAAACAAGACAGAAATTGAAGGTGCTCACGCCATTTATCATCTTACCTGCAGGGCACATTTGACACCTCATGGCCCTCAACATGTTATAGTCGGTCCCATCTATCTGTTAACACATGAACATAATTAGATATGAACTCCAGCCCTTCTATACATTTGACAGCTATTTCTTGCAAACACTAGTTTATTTATCTGCAAGGTTATACAACTGCTGAGACAGATGAACTGAAGATAAAGGGCGTTCTTACCAGCAGAGAGTTGAGCACCAACTGTGTGGATAACATCAAGAAAATCACAAAACACTGCTCAAGTCCCATCCTATGGAGAAAAAAAGTTTAAAAAATGTTTTAAATAAATGACAGATATCAAATGGCCAGCTGAATACACCACACAAAAAGAGCATTTTCTATAAAGTTTAGCACACCAACAATTAAATCATAAATAAGCTGATATAAAATAAACTAAAAAAACATTTACCTTCAATATGATGTGTACTTTGTCCTTCTACTGTTGTTTTGTTCACTTCCTCAAGGTGCGACTCTTTCTTTCTTTGTCTCCGTCCTCTCACCCACTCTGCTCATCCTCTGTGTCACTGTTTCCTTACCTGGTGACATCTTCCTGTCTTCCTGTCTCCCCCGCCCACTGATTTGTACCCGTGTGCTGCACTCCTGTTTACACGTTCAGCTCTCTCAGATGCAGCAGGCCCATCTGACTAACGTTTCTATATCAAAGCCTCATCACTTTCCATGCAAACTGTAAAAGGAACGAATCAAAGAGCTGCTTTCTGTGCAGTTACAGCGTGTGTCAACAACATGATGGAAGAGCAGATCATTTTTTTGATAGCAATGGTTACAATTTCATTTCTGATTTGAAGTCATGGCATATTTTTAAATCACATCTCATTTGTCAGATTTCCTACACACTGTAATAAGCACCTACAAGTTTTCTTTAGCTGAGTCAGTGGAAACGAAATATGAATTTACCCAAAATTAAAAAAATCTCACTTATTCCTGGTATATAACGATGCAGTGGCGGGAGAGGCATCGACAGACCATTACATTAAATTAAAATGCTAATTTATTAATGCAAAAATACTTACAAATGTGCTACATTCAAAATCCTATATGATCCTATATAAAATCTTCTTGAATCCTAGAAAAATCCAAGAGTCAAAGTAAAAGTACGCAGAGTGGCTGATTATTGTATTGGAGCTGGTCTATGTGGAGCTTGTTTTAACAACTTTATATACAGTCTGGTTGTTCAGTTTGGCTCGAAACCTGCGGACAGGGGCCCTCAAGAGGTCACAAATGAAATATTTGAGGAAAGATGAAAAACAGAAAAGGTTTTGCTACTTATTTTATTTTTTTAGATTTTAAGGGGTTTTGTCTGATTTCCTTTGTGTGTGTGTGTGTGTGTGTGTGTGTGTGTGTGTATTATTAGATAAATTTACCTTTAACTGAGCCTCGGACTGTTGAACTGACCAAGAAAACAGTGGTTAAGGAGTGCTGTGCCTAACCTATGTAACGGCAGCAACAGAAAGTTTACTGGGTTTTTTTCTTTAAAACTTTGAATTTATGGTTTAATCAGATAACTAAAGCTTAGTTGTTTTTATATACATTTTATATTCTTATTCTTGCGTTAGACATTTTTTTTGCAAGTAATTTAATGAATCCTCAAAGTTACTTAAAGACCCTAACCCTAGTAAAAAGTGCAATACTTTCTTCTAAAATGTTGAAGTAGAAGTATATGGTAGCATAAAATGGAAATACCACAGATGGTACTTAGTATATGTACGTAAGTACTATACTTATTATACTAATCTGTCTCTGCAGCTTATGTTACAGTGGAAAGTTGCTGAGTTTCATTTGTGGTGCTCACATTGTCTTCACAGAGCTCAGCGTCAACAGTTCCATCTGTAATTTGTGTCAGAGACACTGTTTCTGGAAAGAAATGCTGCTTGTTTAAATGTATTAACATGTTAATACTACGAGAACAACAAAAAAAAACTCTTTTCACCTCAGTTTGTGTTTTTTGTAATTTGGGTCAACTGAACAAAAACGTGTGTTAATTTTTACAAATAATCACATATGATTTTGTTGCTCAGTTGCATCTTTTATTCTTTCAGTCTCTCGTGACACATTACATACTGCAGCTCTGCAGGGAAGCTTTTTAGCCTAAATTACTGTCTTGATGTTTAAAGCTGCATCGTCACACATCTGGATGATCAATCAACACTCAGGATTATAAGTGAATTATACTGAATCTAAATATTTTGTTTCCTCTGTAAAGATATGGAAGAAGTGAAGACTGACATAACTGCCATAATTTCCATTGAAAAGCTAAAAAGAGCAATCAGGTAATTTTGTCTTAATTCAAAGTTTCTTTCCAGCTGTGTGACTGTGAACATTCTTCGTCTGCAGTCTTTGAACACAAGTAAATAGTCAAAGCTATATTTCCTTTACACGTATAATATCAAAGCCATCGTACAGTCATTTTGCTAAAGCATTTGCATTTCAGCAGCTCTGCTTTTTTGTTTTAACTTGAGTTATTTTTAAATTGACTTTTTTGGCAGCCACATACACTCATAAAGAAAAAGTACCAATGGAAAAAAACAACTCCATTGTCATTTGATTTAAATATTTACAGTTTTTGAGGTGACAATTTTATCTCTGATTTGAGCTCAGTCTCAAATGCTAAACATAAAGACAACATATTGGACTGACTATGTTTCCTTCTTCTTCATGTTGTACATTTTCACCAGTAAAAGTCTTTTTAAAAACACTCATTGTACAGACATAACACCCAGAAACAGACACACTGGCACATGCATACATAGAGACTCACTCAGTGTGTGAAAGTTAAACTATACAAAAACAAATGGCGTGTTTTATGTCTCACACAGTTTATCTCTGACATCCTCCTTCTGTATTCAAACAGTAGTGGAAACACAGCGTTTAGCGTTCAGCTGATTCCAACAGCCACACATGCATGAGTTTATATAAGTTTCAAACCCGTCCTCCAATAACAAAGCTTTGAAGTGAGAGTTGCAGTAGAAGCAGAAGAAATATTTCACCTGGTACAACCACACGAAAAAAACTACAGCCAGGACTATATTTAGACAACAGTGTCTGATGATAGAGCAGTGATGAGGGGTGGTGTTCCCCTGACAGCAGTATGCTATTATATGTTTTACTGTCGCAGTGAGTCAAAGTTCATGGTTAAATGTGCCCAGAAAAACTTAAATAAAGTAAAATTGAGGTATGTGTTCATGTTAAATTCATTATTCTAGTACCCCACCTGCAACATGTAGAAGATGAGGAAATATGAATAGAAGAAATATAGTTTCCTATTTCCAGCGGGTTTACATTTTTATGTTACATGTTTTACAAGTCATAGTGCTGATTGTTTCAGTTACATTTTTGCTTTGCTCTTCCTTTATGTGCAAACAGGCTCAAAAATAGGTTTACTTATATACATCAAGCACCTTGGTGAAATAGCTTCGGCAGCTATATATAGTCACTTTTTTTACAGCAATTTCCTGTTTAATAACAATCTTTATTTTGGCACTCAATGGCTACTTACATTATTTTAGGACCATCTTTTTGTTCTACACAGGATCCGACTAATCTAAGATTACTGCTGAAAATAAAACGAATTAGTAACAGCTACGTGACACCTTGGTGTCAGTGCGCTTCATCACAGAGTACTTTTACTGTCAGAGAGAAAAATGAGGAGCCAACGCTGACTCCAGATCAGCTTCAAGAGAGTGCAGACGGGATTTTAACTGCACAAGATGAAGTCTGCGGCTACATTTAAAACTGAAGACAAACATGCTGCCTTCTGACACTCACAACATATTTCTCTGCTCTCACCTACAGCTTTGGGTTTCTGATGAAGCACCATTAACAGTTTTATCTTCACTGTTTAATGTATTTATTCTACTGCGTATTCAAACGATCAATCACTTATTTGTCACATGGAATATGTAAAAAAAAAAAGTGTTGGGGGAGAGGGGATAATATTCTGAAAACTCTTTAAACTAATTTCCCGAGATTAAAGTTGTAAATTCAAAAGATAGGATTGGATATTCTCTGAGATTGTAAAGTCAGTCATTTGTGTCTGTGTTTTGTCTTTTTATACTGTTAAAGACAAAATTTTAAGGGATGTAAAAAAAATTTAAAAAACTGTTTTCCCTTGTCAAGGAACCACATTGCTTTACTTGCCAGGTTGGATCAGTATGTATTCATTTATGTATGATATTTAGTGGTATTAATAAGGTTTATATTTGAGTGTGTCACTCTGCCTCTACCCACTTTTTCGTGAACTAATAATAACTAAAAAGAGTGTGACCCCTTATTTTGATTGAACATCCCATGAAAAGGAAAACAGTCAGTTTACTATTACATTTGCTCAGCACAAACATGCTATTAAGTCATATATCAATGTGCATTATTTGCTCTTTTACAGGTAAAAAAAGATGAGGTGGAGCAGGTGAGTGTCCCCTCACTATAATACACAAACAATCAATAAACCATTAGTTAAAATACCAAATTAATTTATGACATTATAATCTAAGAGAATAATCAAGTTTGATTTTTTTCTTGTAAATTTATAACTTTAATCTCAGAGAAAGTTTGTTTGTTTTTAATCTCATGTCTCTTTTAAGTTACAACTTCAATCTTGAAAATTCTGAGTTTTTAATTTCAATATTAACCATCTACCTGGTTATTGTTTTTTTTTCTTTTTGCTTTTTTTTTTACTTACATTTCAGATGTTCAGATGAAATGTAAATGACTTTGTTCAACAATTCGCTCTGACAAATTGATTTTGTTGCTTATTCTAGGATGAATTTTATCTGTGCATGGGGTGCAATGTTGCTGCATTTGTCTCTCTAAGCCTGACAGCAAAATGACACTGAAGCTGATTGCCAGGATTGTGAGTGCTGTTAAAATAATGAGATTTGGAGACATTATGAGCTATTTGGCCATTTACTCCTGGATTTAACATGGTTTAACTGATTCACAGTGGATTTCTCACTCAGGTAATTCAAAGCACGTAAATAAGTAAATCAGATCAGACCACCCAAAACTTTGTACCAAATTTGTATCGGCAAGAGGGAGGAGTTATGTTGATATTCAGTAACACGACTCTGTTGCTTCACAGCTAATGTTTCGGTTATGTTTTTTCACACTTGTCCACCTCATGTTTTGCTAAATAAAGAACAGATGTCATGATTTATTTATGACTAAATGTTTGCTTTGCCTGTGGTTCTACGTGATAGAGAGCAGGCTCTGAATCTGCAGCTGTGAGGCAGAAAAAAGCTGAATCATGACATCTTATGAGACTTTAAAGACTCAGCCTCTTCATTATTGATATCAAACTCAGAAATGCACTCCAGAGACCCATTTGCAAGGAGCTGATATCACAAGGGGACCTTATATGATTTAGAAAGTTACTGACCTTATCTCCTGGATATGATGCCAATGCTCTGCGAAACATCTGCATCCATGCTGTGCAGCAAGATGAGCCTTCTGAATTTGCACCTAAAATGCTGTCATAACCTTCATTTATAATTGCCTCCCTATTTATCAACCAGCAAAGAGGCAGAAAAAGGCTCAGAGAAAACAAAAAATAGCAAAAAAATAATACAGCAACCAATCCCAGAGATGCAAATTTGAATGTGGACTAATAATGTCACATGACCACTGTGTTTGGTAAAATAGCCAATTTGTTGTGGAATTTTTACTTAAAATAACGAACGTAGCAGATACACAAGAGATTAGGATAACAGAAGACCTCCACAAATTATTACAAATTATTTAAGGTCCCCAGTTAATACTAGTCCCATGTAAACAGGGCTCAGGGAAACATTTTGTTACAGTACTTCAAGACTGAAACTATCCTGCAACCTGCCTTTAGTGTTTGTTTAGCAATAGAAGGTAAATTGTGTGGAGTGACGTTCTGGTTTTGGTTTTAATGACCTTTCAACTTGTATTTGCTTACATAGCCTCAGATGTTGGGGGTATTTAAGTGTTTTGACTGTTTGGAGTGAATACATCATGCTATACTTTCTTGTAGCCCGTTTACTTACAATAAATTCAGGATCCTCAACATTCTTCATCTTCACAGGACGATCCATTATAATATTTACTTTCTTAATTACATTCTGTTAATCACAACATGACCAGGTCCAACTGTAAGAAGACCTCTCCCCTCTGCAGGGCAGTGACGTCTGCATTAAGTGGTAATGACAATAAATCCAGCTCTGCTACTCAGTCAGTTTCAGTGCTCAAAGTCTCCTCAAGCTGAGTGCGTGGACAGCAGGAAGAAGTAACAATATGATTTTGTAAATGAAGAGGTTCATATGTAAACATGGTGTTGCCATAGTTACATGTGTATATTGCGAAGGTGTATTACTGTAGCTGGATGCAGCGGAGGTTACGTGACCACGTCCCCCGTTACAGCCGGATTGAGGATGTGTCAAGATCTCCCAGCACTCGAGGAAGAAGGCGGAGACGATGAGGACCTGTCGTTGTCTCTCTGGTCGCCGTCCTCAGTGGGCGCAGGCGCTGCAGAGTTACTGTGAGAGACAGAAACAAAAATGACTTATTCTTCATGTAGCACACCTCCTTCCTCTTTTGTGTGGGTATAGAAAAAAAAGATCATAGATATTTCCTTAAAATTCTTTAGAATTTTTGAATAAATCTTTAGGGGAAAAAAGATATAATTTATTATAAACAGGTATATAAAGACTGTGTTCAGATGGTATATATTCAATCAACTGTCGAAAAATTTTGAATGATAAAAAAAAGCTTTCTTGGATTTAAATTGAGAAGTTCTTCCAAGAAAAGTCGTGTGGTAGTCAACAACTGCAAATAAACTCAACGCAGGTTACCAGAATAAAATAACAGTTACAGAACCTTTGTCTCTATTTTAACTATTAGTTCCAAATAACATATTTCTTCCAGAGGCAGCACTTTAAGTCTCCTTATTTGGCATTTATACACAGTATATGAACATTTCATAAACAGTTTGTAACACACATTTTTACACAGCTTCGCTGTACACTCTATTCTGACTGGTTAATTACGGCATTCAGCAGACTGTTATTGCTGCTGTGAATAACAGACCACTTTTATATATGCAGTCCTTATCAAAGACACATAGCAGGAGCAAAACAAATGTTTTTAAATTTTAAAAAAAGAAATTTTAAATAATATGTTGTGTAAATTATTTCTTTAGTAAGAAGTCATGAAAAAAGAGAGATAATGTTCAGCAAAATAAGAAATAGACAGACAAGACTAACAGACAAATTATGTAAATAATGTAGACTAAGGACCGTGTGTATGTGTGTGTGTGGTGTGTGTGTGTGTGTGTGTGTGTGTGTTACCTGTCTCCACTCTGTGTGATGAGTCTCCTGCAGGTTTCCATCTGAACATCCAGGCCTCTCTTCATCGAGCACATTTCCATGTACTCGTGAAGGTGTCGGTTCATGTCACTCTTTGCTGTGGCCAGCTCCAACTGGAGTCCGAAAACATTCAGTCAGACATATTTTAAATATCAAATTACAAATGTTGAATGTGTGTTTACCACAAAATAGTTGCTTCTGCACCACTATTACGTGTTGTGCACGTTACTGTTGCTAAGCTTCATGTAGCTTTAGAAAAGTTTTTTATGTAATGTTATGAAAAGAATCCCCTCTAGAGATGATTGATCACACATGTGCAAGATTAAAAGGCAACATATAGTACAAGTATGACACATTTAACGAGAAAACAGGAGGGACAAATGCTTTAAGGGACTCTTGAGGTTGTTAAAAGATGGACATATCAAAAACAAAAAAATCATTTAATGCTTAGACATTATGGAAATCATCTTAAATGAATCTGCAGGAAATGGAGCACTATACATCTTAGGAGCATGCAGAAGACATAAGAAAAGGTGTGGTATTGCGATCTTAATGCACTGTACAAAGGACATGAGAATAAACAACACTGAGCATTAAAACAAAGGAAAAACAGGCAACATGTATCAACAGGAAAACCATTCAAGAAGTAAGTGTCTGACCTCAATCTGGTCAATTGTCTCTTGATATTCCTTCTCTCGGGACTTGAAAAGACATTCTGTGTCATTAATCACCTTTTCCAGACAGTCCTCCTGGTACAGAGAGAGACAGAGAAGAAAGATGGTATGTTTGTGGTGAGGATATGGATATACATGTGCTCAAATGCACCAACACTTAATAAACAGAACATGTGTTTGTGTGCTAATCATCACACAATCAGACACTACATGAGGTTACAAGACTATTAAAGCACAGCTGGCTTTATGCTCCCATCAGCTCTTATTTCACTGACTAATGCAGCTCCTCCCTTCAAAGGGACAGCAGATTGTTCAAACACCACACAGCCGGTAAATGAAAACTAATCCCTACATGCACTTCTTGGAAACAAACACACTGTACACCAAAACAGGCCAGACACTGCATCTGTCTGAGTGCGAGCGCAGTGTTTTGTCCTGAAACGCCCTGCTACAGTCGAGCCGTGAAGGTCAGTGCCATCGTCTGAGACAAAACAAAAACTGTATCGACCGACACGTCACGCTGCTGCGCTGCACAGCAATTCTGCATCAGAGCTTTAAAAGGTTCCTTGAAATCTGAACCAACAACATTAAAATGTGCAGCTGTCTGAAGGATGACAATGGAAAAACGTGCAGATCGTGATCTCACTCACACAGACACACACACACACAGACACACACACACACACACACACACACACACACACACACACACACACACACACACACAGATTTGACTTTCTCAGCGTCCTTTGTCCAAACAATGACCTAAAAATAGACTGAATATGACATGCAGTGCATCTGAAGACCAGATATAAATGGTCTATAAAGATAATAGAAAAACATAGTGTGCATGTGTATGGTTGAACTTGTTTTTTTAGTTCCTCTCTGGTCACTGATTTAACCCCTAAAAACTCAACTTTGTTCATCTGAATCACATATTAGGACTGCCTTTCAATAATGGCTTAAATATAACTTTACAAAGTCCCTCCAGGATTTTGCAAGCTGTTATCAGGGATTGTTGTGGCCTGAAATGCCACAAAAGAAGTAATCTGTATTGCAATGTTTATAGGCATTTTTTTTTTTTTTTTTTTTTTTTTTGCAATGAAATTGTGCGGACGAGTGAAATTTGCAAAAACAGTTGCAATGTTATCTCGGAACTGGAGCTGGCACTCCAGGGAGGCTTTGGTGAAAGTGAAACTTCACATGCAAAAAACATTACTTTGCTACGTCTGGCTTCTTGTCTGATACCCCGTGTTTCGTTATAGAGTGTTGGGATTACGGTAATACCTTTGTTTTGTCACGTAACAAACGTGGAAGTCAGAGTCGGTCATAGTCACACTTCAGCTCCAAAGTGGAAATGCTGAGCCGTGGTGTTGAATGCTTATTTCACTCAAGATTTGTCTTGTATCATATAAAAAATACCACATGGACATGTTAACAAAGTTAAAAATGTTTCTGATACGTTTTTCATGCCAGAAAGTATCAACACTGATTTCCATCTCTTTGCTAATTGCCGACTAATTCAAAACCAGATTTGAGACACACAAGGAAAACACAGACTTAATATCATGTTAATGTTTGCAAATCAATTCATCCTCTGACACACCCAAAGGGGAACTTTCAACATATTTGTTTGACATAAAATATTATAAAGTTTAAAAGGCTATGTTGTATTGAATCGCACTCATCTCTCTACTGTAGATGTTGCCATTATTTTGTCCATCCCCTGTATTTAAGTCTGCGTCTATTCTTTTAAACCAGCACTCAGACATGTCAATGAAATAAGGTGTGCGACCTCAGCCTACCTCTCCCGGTGGATGTGTGGGGTCAGGAGGCAGGGTGCACCCTGGGAAGTCCTCCCAAAGAAGCAGCGTCTCTTCGGTCTCCTCCCAGGCCAGACTGTCGCAATCATCCTCAAACTCACATTCACGGCTTAAACAAAAACATAAATGCACACACGCAAAAGACACACACACACGCAGAGACACATACAAGTTCACACATTGAAAAATAGTAGAGCAGCAGAAGGACTGCAGGGCTGCGGGACAATGATTTAATGACTCACAGCTGGTTCAGCATCCTCTGCATCTCCTCATTGATCTGATTGGCTGATGAGCCACCGTGCTCTTCCTCTTTGACCACGCCCCCATCACTTTCAGAGGTGCTGACAGGTTCGTCACACTCACTCCCATTGAAGGACAGAGGAGTTTGTTTCCGGCGGGAGTTTAGGGAGGACTGGTTGTTGGGAACCTGCGAGGACAGTCAGGATTCAGACCAACACTATCGAAACACAACACAAACTTTCAAATAAAGTGACTCAGTGGATTTAAAAACACATAAAACAAATAAAAGACCCAGAGATGAGAATATTAACTGCTCAGATTTGGTACCTGGTACATCTGGATCACGTCTTCACAGTTCCGCTGCTGAGCGACGTCACAGAGACGAGCAGTGATGTCGATCCTGCGGCAGATGTCCATGTCCACCTTCATGGCTTTCTCCTGGATCTTACTGTCCAACTCTGACAGGTTCTACAGAGAGGATCGAAGGAACCACATAAGACAGAGGGAAGAAATACTTCTGCTTTATTAATGTGAATAAATCACTGCTTTAAATAAACATGACTATGTTTTTCTTCAACAAACTACATTAGGAATATTTTTCTTCACCTTTCACTTAATGTCTTCCTGCAACAATCCTGAATATGTTCACTGTACGTACACAAAATATTTCTGTTTATTTTTGCGCTTATTATGAAAAGACATTCCTACTGAGCTGAAAATAAATATTCCATTGATATTCCTGATTGCATGCAGACGTGCACACACCGGTTAACGTGCCTCAACATGTTTATCATATCAAAACGGCTGGAGCTACTTGTGATATTTTCTTTGCATTAATATAGGTTTTTTTCAGGGTTTTCAGATGGTGGGGGACTTGATGGACTATGAGGACACAGCCTCCCTCTTTCATTCCTTTAACCACCTTCTTGAAAAGGTTGGTGTTGCAATATTAGTGCATATTAAAAAACCTGGTGAGATCCAAGGTTTTTATTCCAGATGATAAAAGTAGGAATGTTTCTCCCTCTGACCAGAAATGTGTACTTTTCTTTTGCATGCATCTCTACACCAGCCATCACCAGCTTAGTTGAGTGTCAGTGTATGCAACCTTGATATTTTTGTGTATTTTTGTCTTTTTAGCTGTAACTGTATGTTGTAATTCTTGATGTATATATTAACCTTTTAGTTCTCTTTTTGCCATAATTGTTATTGTATTCATGCTATCGTATATAACCTTGATATCTTCTTATTTTTATTTATTAAAAGTCTAACTAGGGACAGGAGCTGGAAACTACTTATAATACTAGCTATAATCTCTATATAAGAAACATCAGTTGCTGCAGCTTGCTTGTAACAGGCTTAAGTTGTACTATGTTAATTCGCATTTTCCCGATCAAATAAACTATCTAAATAGATAAATAAATAAAATGTATGACTAATGTTTGACTGCATGGGCTGCACTGTGCTCACATTGCTCATGAGGCCTTTGAAGAGAACCAGCTCCGCCTTCAGCTGCTGAACTCTGAGAGCCAGCTCGTCCTGACAGCCTTCGCTCTCCTGCAGGTCCTGCACACACAAAGGAAGCAATAAAGAACACACACATTCAGTGCAAACACGCCCACACTCTAACCACATATCTTTACTGGAAACTACAGTTTACATTATGCAAGCGGAGGTGATCAACAAAATAAAACCTTAGATTTGCAAAGTGCACAAAAACACTGTAAATCCTAAATGCATAATCTCCTCTGGAGGGCTCTGGATTTGTCTGATGGCATCATAATTCTCTCTCCTCCCTGTTGACTAATTCATATGTGCAACAATAATGGTCAGGACCCTTTGGGTCTCAAGTGGTGTTTTACAGCTTGCGGTCTCCTGTTGATGGGGTGCCGCCTGAGAAAGTGGGTCAGGTGCAGATTCCTGGCAATTGCACACGTGCGTTCAAAAAAAAAAAAAACATGTACAGTACAAGCATGTACACACTGAGACACACACACAGGAAATTGACAAACCACCGCTGCAGAAAGTACAAACATAGCAATTAACCTGACAGCAGTAACAGATAAGAAACAAAACTCTGTTTTAATCAAAATAGATGATTTTTGTAACTTTTAAATGAGAATGACTCATGCTTTTTTTTATATCAGTTGATTGTTCATAGTCAAATTAAAATAACTCATTTTTTCCTGACTGTTAAGGCATAGTGAAAAGTCTCATGTAAGCTATTTAAAACTCTGATTATTGTTGAACCCAAGAAAACAGAGGAGGTATGTTCATGGTATTTTTAGTTCAGCTAAGCCATAGCTCAAGTATCACACCCCAACAATTTATTTTTGTTGTTTGAATGACTCAGGCTGATGTCACAGCTGACAAATATAAAGTAGAGACACCTTCAGTTAAGACACACTGCATTGTTGGCTTCTAGCCATGTCTCCACACACACACACACACACATACACACACACACACACACACCCACATTCACACAAAGGCCAACACGTTACCTCTTGAAGGTCCGAAATCTTCTGCTGCAGATCCATCCTCATTGTGTATTCCTCTTCCCATCTAAGAGACACACAGATAAAAACAATGAACACATTTTAGTGTCTTGTAATATAAGCAGAGAACTACAGTTGTTCTGATACCAATATCAAAAATGCCTCCGACGATACTGCCTAAAATACTGGATAAAGTATCTGCTAGTGTGCGAGTCTACGCACCGATCTGAAACCACATAATTTTACGATGAACAAGGCTTCAGGGTTGGCGATGTCAGTAAATCTCTGAAATGTCGTGATCTACAAACTTACTCTGAAAAGCCTTTGCATCGTCTTCTTTTATTCAGCTCCTTGATACAGAAATCTGTTGTTAGTACATAGCTGTTTTTTGTATAAAAACGTGGTATTGGAACATCTCTTATTTGTGGCTTGCTGCTACAATTACGTCATCCACCGCCAATAATAGATTTTTGGCATTGGACTGGTTATCAGGAGTGCAATAGGAATATACTATATATACTGTTGGGTTATTTATAGCAGAGACATCGCAGCAGAGCGTCAGGCACAGCTTAACTGTTCATTCTGCTAGGTCTAAAAGTTTACTTTCACTTACAAACTGCTCCTCTCATCCATCGATGTGATCTGATCAGCTGTGAACAGATCGACAGATCAATCATCCATCCAGCAAGTGATAAACTGCTGCAGGAGAAGAAAAAAAAGAGCTCATGGAGAGCTCTGCCCACTGCGCTGCAGGCATGGTCGTGTTATAGTCAAGACCATACTAACCAAGACCAAGACTTGACTGAGACCAGAGTGTGCCAAGACCGAGAAGAGCCCAAAACCAAAAGCAGGGCCAGACCGAGTCAAGACAAACACTATTTATATTTGTATAAACAATTTTCCCTCGATTTCTATGAAGGATGGCAGCCGTTATCAGTGACAAAAAAAAGCAAACTACAAATGACTTCTGTGATTGCCTGGATTTGAAGAAGAACGTTTTACATTCAATAACAGTAATTATGTTAACAAATTATTATTGTGGTCTCAACTGGTCTTGATTAAAACTCCAGAGTCCGCTATATCCGATACTGAGACAAGACCGAGTCAAAATGCACTCGATTCCGAAACGAAACCGATACCCTCTAAAATTGGTCTTCAGACTGATCTCAGGGACCAAGACTGATCTCTACAACACTAGTGTATGAACCCACAAAAATATCCAAATTCAGAGAGAGATGATACAAAGGGACACACAGGCATTTAAAATGTGCCCCAAAATTAAAATAAACAGAATGCCCCTGTAGGAAACACTACACATGATCCATTTATGTATCTCGAAGACCCACTCAGAAGGGCTGGTGTAAAGGGATCCATGACTGAACTATTTCAAGAGGAGGCCTAAAAGCCAAAAGGGCTGAAAGGCATTCTCACCAGATGTTTCACTATTGCAAGTGCATCCGTCTATCCAACTGTGACTCTATAACAATCAAATTCCTCCGGAAGCATAATGTCACATGACACGACCGTCCAGGATTAATGATGCTGATCTGCAGGTGGCAGTAACCCGTAAAGACAGGCAGCCATGTGCCAACAAGCCAGAGAAGAACACTGCTACCAAGTATACATGGGTGTGAACAATGCTGGGCGTTACATATTAATCCGTTTAGCAAATGTCAGCACATTTGGTAGCCCTTTAAAAGGTACACAAAATTCACCTTTTGGTAAGTTACAATCAATGTGGACCTAACTAGCTTCAGGATCAGTCAAAAGTCAATTTACAAAAGGAGGAATGACACGAGGTTGGCTGTCAGGTGCTTGTTGTGCAAATTTACATGCACAAAGAGTGCCTGTGGATCTGAAATTAAAGAGTAAACTCAGTTTAGTTCAGTTATGTAAGGATACAAATCTGGATACAAGTTGCATGAAAAGATCCAGTGTAAATGAGAAAAGTGTAACTGATTTGCTTATTCACTCTCTGATGAATTGCTTCTTTGATGAATCGTGTGCTACTGTGGTGCAGCTAAGACCCATGAATCTGTACTTTAATACATTTAAAAGCCGGAGCACAGATCCTATACGTGTTCCCAGATTCAGTGACTTAATTCGGCACACGTGCTCAGGGGAAATCCACTCACTGCAGAGCCTGTAGCCTCTTATATAAAATGCTGTTTGAAATGCAGAATGCTGCGGCACATCAGGACCTTTAGGGAATACTAAATCTGAGAGAAACTGAGTCATGAAATAGGAGTTGTTGTTGTCGTAGAGGATGCTTGTTTGATCAGTAAGGTGAGAGTGAACAGAAAGCCGAGTAGTGCTTCCTTCTGCAAGCCAAGCCCCCCCCCCCACCTCCAGTCCAGCAGTTCGAGCTTGCAGTGCATGCTGCATTGCAGATACAGTGTGGAGTGTGAAGAGGGGGATGCGCAGTGGGAGAGGAGAGAGGCAGGGAGCATGAGAGAGGGAGAGGAAGTGTTTTGTGTGGGTTTGTGTGAGGTTTATGTGACAAAGAGAATGTGAAAGTGTGGTGGGCAGAGTGGGTGGAGTGAGGGACAGGGACGAAGGAAGGGGAAAGAGGGGAAAGAGAAGTGTCCTTGAAAAAAAAGCAAAAGGATAAAAACAGGATAGAAAAAGAAGCAAAATGCACCAAAAGCCAAAAGATAAATTAATTCATTGGTGAAATGACTCACAGGGGCAACAAAGGACATTTCATTAATAAATTGGGATCTGTTCAAAATATCTGACTGCCTATGTAACAGCCATGAATCTGAATGAGTGAGTTTCATTTGGATAAACAGCCTCTAATGCCTCCTTTGTCCTGAGGTAAAATAACACCTGCAGTACACTCAAAGGTTGAGAAAGAATCCAGAAACCACTTACAAAAACCTCAACGTGGAACAATTTGGAAACTGATCAGATAACAAACACTGATTTACAAAAGTTTCGACTTACTGAACAAGAGGTCAGCAAATCATTCACTCACAAGCTCCTAAAAAACAATTAAATCATGTCTTATGTCACACACTCTGAGTCCTTCTCCCTGAGCCACAAAGAGCCCACTATGCTGCGTTCAGGATCTCCTCTGCGAAGAATGCATGGCTGCTCATTTGGACATAATATGAGGGAATTCAACGGTGAATGTGCTGGAACATAGTTCACTCAGGACAGATAATACGTAATCCCAAACTGTCACATGTACTTCAAAGTCATGATAAGATGAACAATAATTTAAATGGAAAATCCACCCTGACAGAGTGTTCACACTGTGTTATTCCAGTCATCTGCAAACACAGACAGCTGCCTCCCTAAATTGGAAATCAGAGCATCCGGATTTGAACCGGTGATGTCATTGGGTGTCACACTGCTGTTAACTGGTACACTGACAATGAATAAGTGATTCAGAGAAGCTCTGTTTGAAATTATCCTAGCACAGAAACTGATTATTTTCCATTATCAATTAATCTGCTGAATATTTTCTTCATTTTTTTTGTCTTTATGTCAGAAAATCTCCCAGAGCTTAAGGTGACGTCTTGAAATCGATTTGTTATGATCTGTAAATCCAAAAGTATTTAATCAAATGTAATATGAGACATGAAAACAGCATAAAACATACTTTTAGAGAAGCTGGAAACTGTGACTGTTGGTATTTTGTCTTAACCGTTTGAAATCTGGATAAACATCATTTTTTTGTGCTGCCATCACAAGCATGTAAACCTCTGAACTCTGAGCAAATATGTCTGCTTTCTTATGAAAACATAGGGAAAATGTCAATGAGAAAGTTGGCAATAAGTGTCCTTCAAATTGCAAGAAATTAGTAGATTTGGAAAATATATCTTTTAAAAGTTAGGGGTAAAATGTAGGGGAAAAAAAGTATTTATAATTATCAAAATTATATATTTAAAAATATTTGACAGAATAACGTCAATGAGAAACTTGACATAAAATGTCCTGCAAATTGCAAGAAATCAGCAGATTTGGAAAATACTTTTTAAAGCTAGGGGAAAATGTAAAAAAAAAACAAAAAAACAAAAAAAACAATTACATATTTAATAATATTTTACAGAATAATTATCTATTATAATTTTCTACTTTATTTCACAGATTTTTAAAAGTTGAAGTTGTCTTCTTCTCATGTTTGTGAGGAAATCAAGCCTATTGAGAATCTCACAGCTCTGACCTCTTATGTCCCAGTAAAACCACTCTGGGCATTGTGAGGTTTGTTTCAGCGGCCTAACTGGACCATCTCCAAGATTTGTCTTTAGATGCATCATCATCATCATCACTGCCTTTAATCATCAGACACTTATTCAGTTTTATACAGTAAATGTCTGCATGAGCTCTGTGTCAGGATGGATTTTCCCTAATATTCCTAGCCACCCATGGGTGAGTCAGCGTCCTGGAAACTCTGAAGTAAACATTTGTGCCACAGATTTCTCTTCACGTCTCCCTAAGCTTTGACCTTCATTCTTCTTTATATTTAGCTCGTGATGTGTTAATTTTTTGGGGTGTATTTCTAGCTGCAGCACCTGCCTCTGTGGTCAGATATGAAGTGGATGCAGGGTCAGGCTGGAGGTGATGGATGGAGACAGATTGTGCTGACTCTGCTTTTGTTGGAGACAGCTGGTCTGCAGCTGTTTTACAGCTCGGATCACTGCTCCAAAGTAGAGCATTACACACAGTAAAGAAATCTACGGTGCAGCCTCGTGCTCAGAGGAAAATGCCCCTAAAGAGTTCAATGCATTTACCTGCGTTTATACTCATCTCTCTCCCTCTTCACTTTGGCCAGGACGTTATACAGGGCTCTTATCTCAGGGGTGATGGTATCAATCTGGACCCCAACCCCATCAGGGTGCACCCAGGACACTCCTGGGCTGGTCAGACGCTCCGCACTGGGGCCAAACTTGCGGGTGTGGTTGTAGGACCAGATGGTGCCTGGGAGGAACCGTGGAGGAGGGTTGGTGGAGCTCCCCGGGCCTGCACTGGTGTTGGAGACAGATCTAGAGCCAGATCCAGGGGAGTCCACACAGGGAGAGGCCTGACTGATGGTGATTGCTGGGTTACAGGTGGCATTTGTTTGGGTTGCATTGGAGTTTGCTGCAGGTTGCAGGGCTGCTGTGAGGGGTGGTGGGAACAGTGTTGTAGGCCTCCTGGCTGAGTTGTTGGTGTTGTGGAAGGGCAGGGAGCCAGGCCTGAGTGGTATGGTCCCAACAAATCCGGTCTGCACACCTGCCTCCTGGGTATGCCCCCTGCCTTCACAGCATCCACCTTGACAGCCCTTGTTGGCATCCAGCGCCTGTTGCAGCTGCTTTTCCAAAATCTTATTTCTGCGCTCTAATTCGTGCACTTTCGCCAAAAAGCATCTGAACCTCAGATTGAGGGTTTTGAGGACGCTGATGTTGGATCCCAAGTCGTTTCTGAGAGCCATGGCTGCGGGGGGATGCGGCACAGCGCGGTGCTGGAAGTGGTGGAGGAAAGGTGAGGTCTGTGAGGGTGCGGGGTAATCAGGCCCCGGCTGATCGGGCCCAGACACGGGCTGCTCACCCAGCAGAAACGACGTCGGGTCCGGTCCACCGAAAACGGTGTCGGGCAGGAGGCCTGAGGGAGAGTCTGGGTGTCCGGGAGCTTCAATCTGCTGTGGATGCTGTTGGAGATGCGTGTTAGCCCCCAACAAAGGATTCATGCTATGGTATGGAAAACTGAAGCGCTGCAGATCTGGCATGAACACGGACGGGAATTGTCTTGCTACAACAGAATATAATGAATAAATAAGTAGCAGTTGAACCAACGAGACAGACACGCGCGCAAAACGCCAGTATTCACCTGATTATATAACCGTTTCTAAATAAGAATCTTATCCTTAAAGCTGAGAGGTCTTAACGTCAGCTGATGGATCAGTGCTCTCTTACCGCCCGCGACCAAACATCCAAAATCGACTCCAAACCGGCTGAGAGCAACAGTACAAAACGCTGCGGCACTTGGACCCGCGGATGTTTTGCAAAATAAACGCCAATAAAGAAAGAAATGGGCGCAGAGCGTGGATGGATAACACACAAATCCAGTGTCACCGCGTCACTGAAGTTCTGGCAACAAGATGTGACCGCAAGCAGGAGCAGGTGCTGCGGGATTGGAGGAGCATGGTTACCGTAAGTACCAGACTAGAGCCGCGCTGAGCCATTAACTGTTTGTTTTCCGCCACCCAAAAGGGCATCATTATTTCCAGTATTCAGATCCTTTACTTAAGAAAAATTACCAATACCTATAAAACCCCTCAAGATTAATCAATATGAATTAGAAAACAACAAAATTGTTTATCAAAAATAGTTTCGAGTTTATTATTAAATCAGCTAATTGAATAATCGACTAATTATTTTAGCTGTACTTGTATGAACTGCAATTTATAACAAAAATTAAAATAATAATAATAATAATAAATAAATAAATTCTCATGCTTTTTATGCAAAAATACAAAATCTAAATGTTTAAGTAACTAGTAACTAAAACTTTCAGATAAATGCCCTGAAGTAAAAAGTAGGCCCCCTTATAGTATAAGTATAAAAATCAAAAGTACCCAATCCAGGAAAAAACTCAAAATTATTCAATTTAAATTAGAAAACAACATAATTGTTAATCAAAAATAGTTTCCAGTTTATATTTTAAATCAGCTAATTGATTAATTGACTGATTATTTTAGCTCTACTTGTGTAAACTGTAATTTATAAACAATAAAAAATAAACTCTTGTTATGCTTTTTATTTTTAAAAAAATATCAGATAAATGTCCTGAAGCAAAAAGTAGGCCTCCTTAAAGTAGTAAATCAAAAGTAGCCAATCCAGGAAAAACATTTTAAAAAACTAAAAAAATATTCAATTTAAATTAGAAAACAACTTAAATGTTTATCAAAATAGTAGCTCATTTCTTTTTAAATTTAGCTAATAATTAATTGATGAATGATTAGCTATACTTGTATAAACTGTGATATATAACAAAAATAACATTTTATAACTTTTCTTATGTTTTTTTATTCAAAAAAAATTGTAGTAATAGTAAACAAGACTTTCAGATAAATGTAGCATAGTATTTCCCACTGGAGTGTAATGGAGTAAAAGAATAAAGTGACATGAAAAGAAAAGTCTTAGGTAAAGTACATGTATGTCAAATTCGCACTTAAGTACAGTACTTGAGTAAATGCATTTTTACAGTCCACCACCGATTGCTTCCAAGTCATTACCAACTTTTTTTAATTAGAAATAAGTCAGATTTAAATACAAACATGCCAACAGCCAAACATGAATGACAAACTAAAATAAAATCTTAAAATGCTCAATTGTTTAAAAGAGAAGAAATAGAGTACTAACCTGGAAATTCATACACCTGCCCCACCTAACCTTAGCCAAGAAATCAGTTTCTGTTAGAAAGCCCAGTGGGCAAAATTTTCCTAAAAGCTGGACTGGGGTAATTCCATTACTTAGAAATTGAAGTTCGAGAAAGAATCCATTTTGAGAAAATTGCTTTTAAACAAAAAATAAGACACTGCAGGTGAAAAGGGTAAAACGACAACTAAAAGATATCGCCATGAAATTTCTCTAGTTGACAATTACTTTTTGTATTACAAATTTTCTAAAAATGTATGTTTAAAAGCATGCAATGGAGGCATTATCTAATAAAAGATGCACTTTCTACATACATTTCCAGAAGATAAATCTAAACTATCTGAAAGAAGACTTGTTATAGAACTAAAATAGCCCAAAATTTCAAACTTGGCGAGGGCATGAAAAACATATTATCACCAAGTATTATCAAGAAATTTATTTCTACACGCTGTGCATACACAGTAACCAATGTTGCATATTTTTAATTAGCCTACTTTGTATGAAATTAAATTACCACACAGCAAAACAGTTACCCAATGGTATTCAAGCACAAGGACTGAGTGGGCAGGTGAAACCAATCGAGCAGGTGAAATATCAGTTTTAAACATTTTTATATAAATATAAGGACATAAAAAAGAAAGCCAATCAAAAGTTCAAAAGTTATAGTTATAAATAATTGTTAGGCTCACTTAAAAGTTATTTACACCTATGATAAACCCTTTATTTATTTTATTTGACTCTCTAGATCAAGGACAGGTTGTTTTTAAAGGACACATCAGTGTATCTATCTTCCTGTCTATTAGACGGTGCTGGACTCTCTCAGATCGCTCCTTGTCCTCTGTCCACAGATGCTGTAGTGTCTCCTTTTGTTGTTTTCAGCATGTGAGGAGTTAAAGTCTAATACATCAGATCTTACTGACATATTATCTGCCCAGGAGTCTGTTCTCCCTCCTCTCCTGCTCCCTCGGTTCCTCTGTTTCTTCAGGTTCCTGTTTTTTCTTTCCACAGACATACACATGGGGTTGCTGCTGTTTCTCTTACAGCTCTGGCAGTAGGAGAGGCTGATGGTCCCTTAAAGAGAAGAGAAACAGATTTAAACCAGTGGTGAAATGTAACTAAGTTACTTAAGTAAGATACTTAAGTATGAATTTGAGGTACTTGTGCTTTACATGAGTGTTTTATTTTCATACTACTTTATACTTTTACTCTGCTACATTCCAGATGTAAATATTGTACTTAACTACATTCACCTGAAAGCTTTAGCTACTTTACAAACTAACATTTTGCATAAAAAAGATAAGAAACGTTTGTAAAATATGATGTTTTTTTTTATAAATTAAATTACCAAAGAGATTATACAAGTACAGCTGCAACAATTAGTTGATTAATCAATCAGTCAATACACATAAAATCTATTGCAAACTATTTTTAAACATTTAAGTCATTTTTTTAAAATAATTTTGCATTTTGGGGAGTTGTTATTTTCAGTTTTGTTTGTAATTTTCCTTTTTTTAAAATAATCTTGAGCTTTGGTGTTTTTTTCCCTCTTTTTAATGTAATTTTGAAGTTTGTTTTTTTTTCTATTTTCTTTCAATCATTTTGACTTTTGGGGATTTTTTTTCTTATTTTTCTAAATCATTTTGAGTTTTTATGGACGTGTTTTTTAAAGATTTTTCTACATCGGGTACTTTTACTTTTAATACTTTAAGTACATTTTCCTGATTACTTACTTTTACTTGAGTACAATTCTCAATGCAGGACTTTTGCTTGTAACAGAGTACTTTTACAGGGTGATATTAGTACTTTCTGACATCTGAATACTTATTCCAGCACTGCTCAAAACATGGCTCTGCATAAACATAAACTTATATATAAAACTATTTTTTCTAAGAAATCGCAGCAGTTTGTCCATTCTCCTTACTTTCATAAGTACTCCCCTTCCTTTCCTGCATCCGCCTCCTCTCTGCCTTCTCTTTGCCCAACACCATCACGCAGACGTCATCCCTGAACTCCCTGTTCATGATTTGGTAGATTAAAGGGTTAATCATGCAGTGGGACTTGGCAAACATAACAGGGATTAAGGTGACTACAGGTGGGAAGCAGGAGGACAGCTGGGGGCTCCTGGTTGGGGGCTCAGCTTCTTTTTCCACAGTGGACCTGAACATGGCGTCACTCAGACCGGTGATGGAGGCTAAATTCATGTTGTTCACATCGCTCCAGTTGTTCTTGGGACTGTAACTTTGCTTGTAATATTCTGTAGCCGTCCAGTTGAGCAAGGAGGGGATGTCAAGGATCTTTGGAGCATTTGGAGAGCTCGAGGCCAGACCAGAGGACTCCTCCACCACAATCTGTAAAGATGCCTCTTCATCGTCTCTGGGAATGAGTGCAGAGATCAGAGACACAGCAGCATAGGGCGTCCAGGCCACGAGGAAGGTGGTGCACACCACAGCAGCCATCTGAAATAAATACACAGCTTTATGTTTTACTGCAGGATGTTTATCCAGGAATCTGATATTGATCCTCACTCAGCTTTACCTTTGCAAGTCTCAGATCTTTGCTGGTGTGACTGACAGAGGAGGACGGTATAGATGCCAGAGTGCGACTGGATCTGTAGACCTGAAGACAGAAGAAACAGTTAAAGGAATACTTAATGTGTATTTTTCAACCTGAAAGAGCTGTATTGTGCAAGAGCGCTACAGCTGCAAAATGAGCTGTAATGTAATCTTTCAGGGCAATAGTTAACCGTTAATGTACATCCACATATAGTGCTTATACTGTCATTATAACAAACTGATCAGATCAAGGGAAAGATTCTTTCTATAATGTTGTCAGACACAGTATAATAAGGATTTCTAGTTGACATAGATTGAAGGTGCGATATTGTGTTGTGTTCTGCAGCTGCCGACTGCAGCACAATAGTTCACTACTAAACTCATTTTAAAGATCTTTGTTTCCATTAGTCTCTTAAGGCCATGACACACCAAATTCAGCCAAGAAGTTGCTCTTGAACACACTGCAAAGATTCAAGCCAATGTGGGACTAACACATAACATTCTGCAACAACGCGAAAGGAAATACCTCGCCATTCTAGAGCTCAGTGAGCACAATAGCTAAAAAAAAAATAACTTAGAAAAACAACTTTGTTCCAATTTTACACCGTCTTGACTTCAGTGGTTTGTTTTCTCCTCTTGTGCATTGAGCTGCCAATTAGAGCGACTGCCCTGTCTCCTAAGCTGATTCAACATGTTGAATCAGCCAAAAGTGGCTTACAATGGCCGACTGGTATCAACGATGTTGGACACACTGCAAAATTTAGGGTGACAGGGATTCACTGACAGCCCGACGTTGACTGATAGCTGGCCGGGACCCTTTGACACAAAAACATGGCAAGATAGGGTCAACACTGAAACAATGAAGTTTCCCTTTAAAGCTGCTATTTGCAGTTATACCACAATTCACACCCACAACAAATATAAAACACCCACATATTAAACTCACATGTGAATAATTTCTTATTTAAACTTGGCATCTTTCAAGTTATTCCCATGGCCTAAGTTTTAGTTCCTTTTAACCCATCTACCCAAGGGTCCCTGCATATTTTCAAATACGTTTGCAATTCATAAAATGACCACAAACAAACTAATACACCATGAATCAATGGCCTTTATGCACCCTGACATCTGAGTCAATAATACGATAATAATACGACAATAGAGTTGTCTCTTATTCAGTGTATTCATGGGGGGTGCCAGAGGTGCGATTTTTTTGTAACTACAGAATACAGACACAGCTCCCAAACCCTCCATTTACTGTCATGAAGCAGCAGTTGTCCTCACCGTCAGCAGGATGGCCACATAAGAAGCGACGGTGGTGAGCGTAGGAAGTCCAAAGCATAATGTCAGGATGAGGAGAATATAGATTCTGTCATTTAGAGATGACCTCATTCTCCACCTTGAAATAGTGATACAGGCAGAGTGATTATCGCTCACATGTTTGTCTTCAAAAGCATGAAGAAAACAAATAGGAGAATAAACAGAGCCTGCAGACTTTTGTGCACATAAACAGAAAGGCATGGAGCACCACTGTGAATGAAATCAGACACTACCAGTTGATGGTGCAGCTGGTCCCATATGGTTCTGGTCCATAGCTTCCAAAGCCAAAGGCAGGCAGCAAAGCCCAGGACAGCGTGTAAACCCACACCAGCGCTATAGACAGAAACACATGGCGCCTCTCGATCCATTGACCTATAGAGCCAAGAAGCATGAAGCCACATAATGAACTTATTTCAGCAGCATGTTCATGCGTAAGCATAATGGGCACTCAACCTCATGGGAAATCTTGACAGTTTCTTGAAACATCAGCAGGTTTAATTGACCTTTAGTGTTACACAAGCAATCATCAGTCAATGAACAGCCCTTAAATCAATAACTCTGTACATCAATGCATTTGCACAAGAAATACATGTTTTTTTAGAGACTCTATTGTGTAAGTAGGGTTTGTGTAAAAGTCTTTGTGGCAAGAAATGCCCCAAATTACACAGGAAGAGTCAGATGGATAACTGCAGTCATGCCTGTGTGGATTTTTAGGAAGATCTCAGACTTGCCGTATCTTACGCAGCAGATCTTCAGGCAACGGTCCAGAGAGATGAGACAGGTGGTGAGCAGAGAGCCGATGCCAAACACAAAGCCCTGAATCCCGTACAGAAGGCACCCAGTGTCCCCAAACACCCAGGCATGACACAAGCTGAAAGAGGCAGAGGAGGGCTTTAGTCACCCTCCTTAAAACCTGGATCGTCATCACTCTTCTTGAGATGCATTCACACGTCTTTCACAGATTTTAAAATCTTTGAACCATTAGCAAATTGGTTTTATTTCTTTCAGAAAAAAGGAGGGGAAAAAGCAATGAGCAACTTAGCAAAACAACATCCTGCAAATTGCAATAACATTTTTCGATTTAGAAAATTATTGGTTTTATAAGCTAAGGTAAAATGTCAAGAGAATTATATTTAGAATCATCAGAATTAAATATTTGAAATGATTTTACATAATTATTACAATTTTAATCATTTTTTTTCACGTAACTTCCTTGCTTTCTTTGTTTATAATTTTTGTTTTTTAACTTTCCGTTGCTTTTGTTTGTATGTTTGTTTGGGGTTTTTTTTTTAGGTAATTTCCTTATGCTTTGTGCCATTTTTTTGCTCATTTCTGCATCATTTCTTTTTAAGTTGCTCATTGTTTTTAAAAGAAATCAGGCCAAATAGCCCAGGCCTTAAAGGGTTAGGGATTATTACCTTCTGTCTCAATATCTGCTAGTATAGATATTTGTTTTACACTCATGGTGTTGTCACGCTGGATTCTTGGTTACTTTGGTAGAAAACAAAGTGTTCTGTACCTGGAAATGATGAAAAATGGCCCTCCAAAGAGGCTGAAGCCAAAATCGCAGAGGGCCAGGTTGATGGTCATGAGCTCTGGTGGTCTGAGCTTCTTTCTCTTCCTGGAGTAGACTAACAACACAGTGCCGTTCCCCAGCACCGCAACAACACCTGGAGCAAGAGAAATAGTTGGCAAAGAATGAACAAGTGACTTTAACGTTGCTCCTGAAATCACACTGGTTGTGCATAATTACACGACATGAGAGTGCAAGTGGATCATTCCACAGTAATTCACCTATTTTCCGCTCTTCCATGCAAATTAACCAACTGCTCTGCATCCACCTGAAGACTCACGCTGCTCCACAGAAAAGCCAATTAGTTTGGACAAAGACTGATGCAAATTAGCGTGTTTGACTGAGACAGTAGAGCTCCTGTCTATCTATAGCTTCATCGATCTGTTGTGTTAACTGAACAATGAAGGTTGTGTTTAAGATTCAGAGATGAAGAATGTCCCTCTGTTGCTCAGCTGGATGCAAGTCTTTTGTATTCAGACGGTCTGAACTGTCTGTTTTATTGAGACAGTGTCTGGTTTGGGTTTTTGTGTTGATTTGTAATATGTTAGTCAAACTGACAGCACACATGAACTGTGAGTTTTCACAGCACATTGTCAATTTTTTACAGATTTATAAAGTATTTCTGTTTTTCACAGTATGCAAAATGGTATTTTGATTACTTGGACCCCAATATCCCTGTTAAAATGTCCCTTCTGCCTGCCTTCTCTGCTATATATTGGAATTAGATGGCACTCAGCTCAACAAAATACCTAAAAATACATTTGAACAGCAACAGCATTGTCTCTTTCCTGAAATCATGACTTGCTTACTTTTTTTGATGGCACTTTGACCACCACAAGCCATTATATTGGAGAGAAGGCAGACATCGCTACAGACGATATATCCAACACTCTGCAGCTCTCACCAAAAGATAAATAAATAGATAAGATAAATAGCTCTACAGGTGAGAGATAATATACTTTTGATTTTTGGGTGAACTGTCCCTTTAACTAGGTTTAAAGCTAGATAAATAATTTATTATTCACTCAGTGTGGGGTATTAAATAATTAAAATTTGGTGTTTGCTTGTTTCACGACTTCATTCATTTTTTTATACAAAGGGACAAAAACTTGACAAGAATTTACAGATAAATTTCAGCTTGTTTCAAAACATCTGCAAATATGGACCTGCCAAAAATGAGTGGAAAAACTCTCCTCAAAAAAAACAAAGTTAAGATTGACACAGTGATAAAAGTGTGCTCTGAAACTACTTACATGTGAAAGCAAGGAGGACCGCAACAGCCAGGTCTGCAGAGGGGGACAGTTGGGACAAGAACAGCGTGTGGACAGATGAGGGGACAAACCAGGAGCCCCTGTGTGAGCCACTGTCTCCCATGGATGGACTGCACCAACCCCCAGAAGCATACAGAGAGGAGAAGCAGCAGCTGGAGCTGATGGCACAAAGACAGAGAAGACCTTAAAATACTGTGACACTTTGACAACTACAGAGTGGAAATAGCAGCATGTAGAAATAACATTTTCTCCTGAGGAGGGAAACATCATGCAGCACAGGCATTAGTATACTTGCAACTATTCTGCTCTCTGCATAGTTTCAGCTGAATATGTTCACTCTGTTTTTATGTTTTTAATCTGCTTTTAACATGCAGACAAAAATACCAGTATAGCAAAAGCTACTTTTAAACATCCAGCTTAAGAGAACAAATGGTGCATTTAGAACAGGATAGTGAGCAAAAGACAGCAGGATTTTTTGCTTTTCTGCTGAACTTTAAAGGGAAACTTCAGTATTTTTCAACATGGTTCCTACTTTCCCATGTTTTGTGTCTAAGTCAACAATGGGAACAACCATTTGTGAAATTGGTACAGACATGAGCAAGAATAGCAGTGAAACAGGCTGGAATGTTAATGAGCAATTGTGCAACATCCATTTACGCCCACTAAAAGTGCTTGTTTTTGCCACTGACAGGCTCAGGTTGTTATGAGTGTCTCACAACATTATGGAAAGAATCCCTACAAAGATATACCATTTTGTTAAAACGTAAAATCCCTTTTGTTTAACTAGAAAAAGCCTGAAATTGTCATTGGCAGACAAAACAGACTTCCTTCAAGAAAATAGTAATTTATCAGTATAAAACACATTTAATTCAAAGTTGACAGAAACAAAACTAAATGCACAAAAACAGTGTTGCTTTGTCTTTCCACTGTTTTAACAATTGCCATCTCTCAAAAACATGGAAAAGAGGGTCCAGACTGAAAAAAATCCAAAGTTTCCTTATAAGTATCAAAGTATTTATCACATTAAAAAATATATGTTTTTCTGTCACTGCTCATTGGCCATGCAGAGCATGCAAACGCTCATCTCCTTGAGTTCAATATCAGTCAGCTTCCTTAAAAATGTGGCACTCCTTCTAAAGCATTATGAATTAAATGATGACAATAGTTGAGAGTTACACAGAAGATTCATGTAAATGAATGCAGATCAAACAGATTATGTAACTTAATCTCACTTAGAAAAAATCTGACATTTCTTTATCTATTTTTTATTTTACATGAATTATTGATGTTTCAGGATTATCCGGGTAAAGGTGGTGATTGTCACACCATAGCAGAATTGTGAATAGCTGTTAATATAAAAGAATACTAGATACTTTAAGTATCCTAGTAAAATAAATAACTTATAGCCCTGATAGTCTTTTTTTAATAATGCCGCTTTGTCAGTAGTCACAGAAAAATCCAACTACACTCTCCTCAATTGGTTGTCCTTACAGAAATTTTATATTTATCTAAGCAGGCAGTGTTTTGAGTCTCTTGAGTGAAAAAGGGGTCAAAAAGGGGATGCACTCAGTGGTTAAAAGCTGAACGAACACAGTCACATTTACAGAAGAAGTTATAAAATAGAAAAGTGGTTCCCTAGGATTCTAAAAAATCCCTCCAAATCATTTCTACACTCTGTTTTTTCCCTACCAACTCTCCATCTAAGATGCAGAAATGTTCAGTAAAAACACAAACTCACACAAAAATAAGCATCACTCACCTTCCACTTGTTGGTCCCTTCCTGTTGTCTCTCAGCTACTGCAAAGATCTCTTACAGTTTCATATCTTCTTCATCTGAATCCTCTCTCTGTAAATCCACACGGCATTTCTCTGGAGAGCTGGAGAGAAAATTCACTGTCAACAATCTGGCTCAGACATGATCTGCGAGACGCATGCCAAATGAGAAACTGAGAGAGAGAGAGAGGGAGAGAGAGGGAGGGGGTATTTAAGAGTCTTTAACCTATGTCCCGCCTTGAATCTCCTCTCCAGTTGACCACTGAATCCATCCATATTATCCCTCTGAAAAAATTGAAATACAGAGAAGGGGCATGTTTGAGAGCAACAGGAACCTTCACAGTACATATTGTCATCAAACCAGCTGTTGTGGAAGAACTGTGGTTTTAATTTTGAAGATAAAAGCATGTGTAGATGAGTCAGATCATACTGAGGTTTCTGAATAAACATGAGTGATTCAAAGTGACAACCCAAATCACATTTTCTAACTTGATCTGACAGATGTGAATGTTTGCTGTAGAGTCATTAACATCCTAACACTCAGAAACCGTGTCAGTTCAGAAAATCTCTATTTTATTGCTATCATTATCATTATTATTTTATTATTTGCTCTTATACCCATGCATGGGCAGATTGAGACAGTGGACCCCTGGGCAGAGACAAGCTAAAGTCCCCGCCATCTCACCTTTACAGGAGAAAGACACAGACTTGGTGGTTTTTCCTCAGTTTTGGTTCGCATCTCTTTGTAGGCATATGCAGCTTTTTGAGGTTTTGTGTCTGTCTGAGTTATTTGGGTCTTTTTTTGATTGTTTTGCATCTCTTTGTAGTTATTTTGCGTCTCTTCCTGTTTAGTGCAGTTTTTGAGTGACATTTTGCAGATGAAGGTCGGCCCCTGCATGGGACTATGCCCGGTAGGTCTGTAATCTATTTATGTATACTCTTTGTAAAAGGTCCAGTGTGTACAATTTGGGTGCATCTGTTGGCAGAAATGGTATATAATATTCATGTTTTCTTTAGTGTATAATCACCTGAAACAAAGAAAAGTTGATTTGTTACTTTAAGAATGAGTGATTTTTATCTACAGACACAGCAGGTTCTCCTCCAGACTCCACCATGTTCTAACAGTGGCCCAGAACGGACAAATCAAACACCGGCTCCAGATTAGGCCATTCGTGTTTTCGCATTTCCAATCGCCTATCTCCTATCTCGTATCTCGTATGTCCAATCTCCTACAGGCTTAGCACACAAGAGAGGTTTCCATTCTGCAACTTTATTGTTAGCTGCCCCTAAATCAAACACACTGGATCTTTCAAAGTAAATCAGTGGAGCTCAGGTCATTTTCTCAAGCACCCTTCATTCATATGAGTAATCAACACAGATGGACCCTGCACACACTCACCTGCAGGAGTGAGAGTGTGATATTGACCCATCATAGTGTGCTTTTGCTAGGTTGTGTGTTGATACATACCCTCCCAGATGGAGCATGTACTGAACTGGACCAAAATGGGGGGTTGGAGGGAAAATGAGAATAGATCATGTGACCTTTCAAATAAAGCAATGTATCGATGCAAGCATCGATCTGAGCAGAAATCATCCTCCGCAGTTTCACCTAATAAAGAGTCCACGCAATGAAAAGCTGTGTTGTATTCTCTTAGGATTAAAATGATGAGATATATAGACATCTCTGGGTTTTTGCTGCTAAAGTCACTGAACTATATGAGAATCCATCTGCTGATATCAGCACTAATCCCAGTGGAGCAGTTTTAATATTGATTTCTGAGCAGCGACAAAACAGGAAAGAAGGGCGTGATTCTCACAAACAGAGGACTTTATTCCACCACCGTCTGCAGTGCTTCAGCACCGCAGACAGATAAAGACTCTCACACCTTCTCTACAGCTCACACAAGAACAGAACAGGGAATTTTAACAAATACAAAAAGTAATTGGTCACCAATTTAAATCTTTTTCGTTTGCTCTCTGTGGGACCTTTCCTCAGGCATGCGATGGGGGCCAGAGTCATGCATGACACAACGTCTTATTGCGTATGTTTAACTCTGGCATCAGGAGAATGTGGGTGATGTGGCATAGTGCAGTGACGAGAGACCAGCTGGCTGGTTTACTCCTTGGAGGCCATGTGGGCCATCAGGTCGCAGACGCGGTGGCTGTAGCCGAACTCATTGTCGTACCTGGTTAAGAAGCAAGAGAGAAGAGTAAATATGCATCAAAAGATCAGATTTGGATATGATCCGTTATCCATGCTGAAGGCGTACCATGAGACCAGCTTGACAAAGTGGTCATTGAGGGCGATGCCAGCGCCAGCATCAAAGATGGAGGAGTGGTTGTCGCCATTGAAGTCTGTGGAGACGACCTGCAGGAGAGCGATAGAGAAGTTGCCACATTAACAAGAACACTGATCCACTTTAAAAAGGGATACACAATTTTTGCCGTATCAAAAATACAGAATATAGCCTCATACAAAATTAATTCCTCTAAATCATCACTTATGACAGCCTAGAGGTGTATGGTGGTGTATTTATTAGAGACTCAGCCCTTTCTCTGGATTTTTTTCATATTTTGCCGTGTTCAGGATTTTCTTGCACGCAAGTGAGATAGAGACTTTATAAAAAAAACAGAGCAACCAGGAGCCAGACCATAAACAACATGCACCCAAGAGGACGCCACAGCGCTGAAAACAATGCAAATATAGTAAGGAGACATGACCTAGGTGTGGTTGGCTCTCACTTTCTCTGGAAATACGTTTGACAAACTGACATTTCCTGCATGGAATACCTTTAAAGTTAAAGAGACAAATACCTGGTGCTCTGTGTATCCCAGAATGCCCTTCATGGGTCCCTCAGCTGCAGCCTTCACAACCTTCTTGATGTCGTCGTATTTGGCCTGTTGAGAAGAAAATTAAGTCAATTGTTTATAATTTTTTATTCACAATTTCTATTGTGTTATTATCATCATCATCATCATTTTTATGAGCACACTACATTTATTAAAAGGACAAGTGTGATGTTATTCCAAAATTCATGTTGTCTACAGATACCAAAACTCTTAATAATTTGACTTCCTGTGTGTAACCCTTGACCCTAATGTTCCTGCTGAAGATATATATTTTAAAAAATGAAATAAAATACATTTGTTAAATTACATATGAAAATTTCGCATTTCTAACTTGATCTGACAGATGATCAGACGCACTGATAGATATGTCACAGCACACGTAAAGAAACTTGGGGAGAAATGGGGAATAACGGCAAGATGTAAATTGGTATGATGCAGAAATTCTTAGGATTTGATGGCAAAAAAAATATGTAAAATACGGTGAAAAAGGAACATAACAGATAAATGACAAAGAAAAAACAGATTAAAGGTGAAAGTGCTCAAAAATTTAAAGACTTTACAAAAAATAAAATAAAAGAAGCAGACAAATGACAGGTGTTTGCAGGGGGCGAGGTGTAAATGAATAATTTAGTGTTTAGGAATGGCAAATATTCTGCCCAAATATTGCTAAAAAAACATAGAAATAAATAGTGCATTGGTTGGGGAATAATTTCAGCAGATTCTGTGTGCTAGTTAGCAGACAAAATGACGAGTACCCAGGACTGACTCAAAATAACTACTCATTGCCATCGATGCAAAACGCTGTAATTTAAATGGGAAAGACTGAAAATAAATTAATTTCTGGTTTTGATCTTTTTACGAAATTTGTCAACAGTAAGTTGCTCATTAGTAAGTTGTAAACACTGATGTCACCTAAACGTTTTTTTGTACTTTGTATAATGACAATCAAGTCTACTCTGATTCTGTAAGAAAAGCAATTTTTCTGTTTTATCTGACGGTAAAATAATTATTTTTAATGCTTCTGAGTTTGTGGTTACTCACGGGTTTCTCCAGACGGACTGTCAGGTCGACCACGGACACGTTGGGGGTGGGGACACGGAAGGCCATGCCAGTCAGCTTGCTGTAAAATACAAACATACAATAAAAGGTCAAAAACTAAATTCACTGGATTAAATCCTGTTCATGCAATAACATAATACAAAGCAATAAAGTTTGCTGCACTGACCCGTTGAGCTCAGGGATGACCTTGCCGACAGCTTTGGCGGCTCCAGTGGAGGCGGGGATGATGTTCTGGCTGGCACCACGGCCATCCCTCCACAGCTTACCAGAGGGACCGTCCACGGTCTTCTGGGTGGCGGTGATGGCATGAACTGTGCTCTGACGGACAAAGACACGGAGAGGAGGATGATTGAATATGGCTGAACACCCCCTCTAACTTTGTAATGTCATGCTGGTGTTTCGGAAATCTGGTTGTAGGGGCTGCTCGATGTCTGTCTGTCTGTCTGTCTGTCTGTCTGTCTGCCAGCGTGTTGAATCCTCACCATCAGACCCTCAATGATGCCGTAGTTGTCGTTGATGACCTTGGCCAGAGGGGCCAGGCAGTTGGTTGTGCAGGAAGCGTTGCTATGGAGAAGCAAAGTGACAGCATCAGTTAACAGAGGATCCTCAGGTTTTCTTTTTCTTTTTTTGCACTTCAGAAGCAGATTTAAAAAAAAAAAAAAAAGCCAGAGATTATCATCACTTCAACATCCTGAAAAAAATAAAATGTCAGATTTTTTCTTTTTTTTTTGGCATTATTTATTATTATTTAGTTATTGTCAGATGACAGAATAGACTGGAAACAGATGAAAAGAATATGATGTGCCACAAAGGTCCAACGACTATGGTCAAATCTGAGCTGTTGCAGAAATGTGGCATTCACTGCAGCAAGAGTTTCCTTAATTTAGATAATTACTCTGACGCATGCCTGATGTTTAAAATTATATATAACTGTGCCCGTCCTCTTAGACGATGCCTGGCCTATCCCGGCAGTGACAGTGCTAGCAGGACTAGAACTGGGGGTTGGCCTCCCGTGGCTGCCTATGGTTTTGACAAAAAAAATATATGGAAATGAATCTGTTTTTTCTTTAAGATTTTATTTTTTATTCTAAAATGTTTTAGTTTAAATATATTTTACCCTCTCTAATTGTTAAAAAAATGCACAGAAAAAAAATGTTTTAACATTTTGTCAACTAAAATTGGATTTTACATGTATGACCTGGCACCTTTTCTCAAATCTTTGTGTAAAATAGAGAATTTAATAGTGCAACCAGAATTGTTTGCTTTCACCACCAACACCACAAAAGTACACTGCAGTCTCCACAGTTTTAATAAAATGCATAACTGAATCCTCATTTAGACCTTTTTGTAATGTTGAAAGACTAATTTAGTCTTAATAGGCTGTGCTATGTTTTAAGGCTCAACTACATTTTGCAGCTTCAGACAAGATACTCTACTCAGTTGGATACTCTGACTCTTACCTGACAACCTGGAGGGACTTGTCGTACTTCTCGTGGTTGACGCCCATGACGAACATGGGAGCATCAGCGCTGGGTGCAGAGATGATGACTCTCTTGGCACCGCCCTTCAAGTGAGCCTAAAATGTTTTCAAAAAGTATTTAATCTCTGTCCTCTTTGGTCAGTTGCACGTCACGTCTTTTCTATTTTTTTTTTAACATTCAAGAGTTTGGATTGAGATACGTACAGAGGCCTTCTCAATGGTGGTGAAAACACCAGTGGACTCAACAACGTACTGGGCACCAGCATCTCCCCATTTGATGTTAGCGGGGTCCCTCCTAAAAAAAGAAAAAGACAGCAAGAAAAGAAAAGTGAGTCACAATATGTGTGACGTGTTCTTTCGCTAATGTGTGAAATTGTAATTAAACTAAAACTCTTCCTTCATTAAAAGTTAGTGCACTTTAATAATCATGGCATCCTGGAAACTGTCTTTTTGCGCCAAAATCACTTTAGGTTTTGAGTTGATGAATTTGACTGAAGAAACTTGAAGAAAGAAGGAACATCTAGATAAATATCTGATAAAAGTAATACTTCTGGTGGCCTGAAATAAATCCCCAACCAAAAAATTTCTGAAAAAGAAACACCAAGCGTTGCTGAATGTATTGATTTGCTATATTATATTATCTAATGGAGAGAATGAATTTAATTTGAGAAACCAGAAGAATAAATTTATTGAGAACTGGACAAAATGGACAGTGTATTTCACAGATGTTGGACCTGGCTGTGTGTTTTTTAAGTATTCAAGAAACACTCAGCGTAATCATAAGTCTCTGTACGTATATTTGATCCAATATCTTAAAGAGCATACACTGTAAAAAATAAGCTATTGGTTTTAACTTAACCTTAGTGTCTACGTTGGCCTAATATTTTAAATTGACTGAATCTGAGAAAACAAAATAATTTTTTACACAAGTCCCTCAACTTGTCCTCTCAAATTCAATTAACTTAGTATTTTAAGACAGTCTGGGTATTAACTTAAAACAAACCACATAGTTTATCTTCAAGTGCATCAATTTATTTACTTATCTACTTATTTTATGTTTTTTATGCTTGAAAAGTCTTCATGGTTATGTGGTTGAGAATTTTATATGTTCATTTTGAAAATTTAAACCAATAAAAAGGGTTAACAAACTCACTCATGGAAAACGGTGATTTTATGTCCATCGATGACCAGCTTGTCACCCTCAATCTTGACCTCACCCTTGTAGCGACCGTGAGTGGAGTCATACTTGAACATGTAGACCTGATGGAGAAATGTGAAGGAGAGATAAGAAAGAGTTCTTACCAAATAATGAAACAAGCAAAAGAGACGTTTGAAATTAATTCACATATAAAAATCACGAGCATCTCTGACCACAAAAAATGTAACTTAGCCAGTGTGCAGAGACCCAATATAAATTTGCCAAATGAATGAAATCTGCTCACCCTTATAGAAATGAAATGAATATTTTACTCATTTAAATATATCATATTCTATAACTTTTCAAACTCCAAGAAGAATTGAAAAGCCACCAACTATCACCTCAATTTCACCTAAATTAAAAAGCACATGGAGGATGGCAAATGTTTTCAAACTCTGATCAGTCTTATAGTTCAAGCAGTCCTCTTTTCTTACCATGTACTCCAGGTCGATGAAAGGGTCATTGATGGCCACGATCTCCACCTTCTTGGAGGTGAAAGCAGCACGGGTCACCAGACGACCGATGCGGCCAAATCTGAAAAGAAAAGTTTTGTTTCTTATTGTGGCCTCTAGATGGTGCTATGATACCACATTACTCTGATCACAGTCATGGCCGATGTGATCAGTCTCAGAGAATAAAATTTATTACCAAATAGTTTTGTCACTTAAAAGGCAATTTCCTTTGGATTTTGGTGCATACATTAACAGACACTAAACTTATTAAGATGAGTAAAGATGAGGGGAAGTACTGCAGCTCTAAATAACATACATAAAAAAATAGAGAAGTTACAATAAAAATACGGCAAAGATACTTTTAAAAAGCACTATAACATGAGAAACATGTACAATAAAGCTGTTAAAGAACTGAAAAAAGCTGACAAGTCTAAGTCTAACCCATGCATGTTTTTTTCTCTTTTTTTCTTCCTTTGTCTGTCGTTTTTCTTGTCTTGCTTGTTTGTTTATGTGTTTGTTTGTTTTTTTCACCCATGTCCATACTGGCAATAGGGGCATCTTTTGTTTTGTTGCTGTCAGCTTACAGCTATTGACTAGAGTTCTGGACATAAACCCTCTGATGATATTTTCTCTAAATTTTATTGGGGGCTTTATGTCTATCATTTCTATTTGTTTTATATTTTGTAAAAAAACTAAAAAATAAAATATTTAAAAATATATACTAAAAAAGCCATACAGTTTTGTGAAGGATCCACAAAAATGTTAACAATTTGAAACCTGAGCAACACTTCTTTCAAAAACATGAAAAGACAGCAATGAGCCACTTCAGATGGGATCCAAAAATTAGTGAATAATTAGTAAAACATTACAAGAAAATGACCTGAAATTAGCAACAAAAAGAACAGGAAGAGTACCTACCTAATTTTAAATATATAGTTTTCTTGACATTTTCCATTCATTATTTGATCATTTTCTTATGACTCTCTCTTAAAGCCAATTTTAAGGTCATTTTCTTGTCACCTTACACTAATGTTTTGCAGTTTGTGGGACATCTCATGCCAAAGTGGATTGCCTTTTTCCAATGTTTTTGAAAGAAATCAAACCAATTTGCTCATGTTTCAAATGTTTAAATGCTTGTGAAATATTTCTGAAAGCAGCACAAGAAAAGTCATGTTGATCCAGGTTTCAAAGGGTTAATTCAGTAATCAATATTACATTGAGTTCCAGGTGGTTATTAGGTCGAAATCAGTCTGGAAATCCAGCGTAAACACATAAATAATGGTTTCTGACATTAACTAAAGCATGGCCTGCTTTGAGTCACGCTTTTGTTCCTTTGTGTGGGACACCTTTAGTCTGCAGGAGACCTGAAACCACAGCCGCAGAAAGGGCAGGGTTCAGGAGGAGGTGCAGAGGGAGGTGTGTGTTGTACGGCCTACACTCTCCTCTCTGCAGGTTAAAGTTGAACCTCTCATGTGGTAATCCTGGTCCACTGTTTGATCAGCGGCTGAGTTACTTTTTAACCACAGGTCCAAAATCCTGGCACAGATACACTCTGTCCTCAGACAGTGAGGAGGAGGAGGAGCAGGAGGAGGAGGAGCAGAGAGATAATGAGACAGATACGGAGGACTTTAACGTCACATTATGTGTGATCAATAACATTTAAGTTACGCAGGTCCTTCTCTAGTAACAGCAGAAAAACAGTCCCCTCTTGAATGACCCTCATGCTGAAGTCACTGTCTACATCGTTATCTGCTGAGGGGCCAAAGCTCAAAGACAAACATGAGAACAGCCGAGTGACCGTCCACAGGTTGGTGCATGTGCATCTGTCCATGTCCATTACAGCATATTTGTCCTCCACAGCTGCTGTATGGTGTCACAATTGTTTTGAAGTCCGTTTTTAACATTAGTGCAAGAGGGACTCAGATCTGAAGTCTAGTTGAGTTAAAGTAGCAAAGCTACAGAGTAGAAATATCATATACTGATTGTATCCTAATCCATAACAATATCATATTTTATTTTGATAATTATTAAAATTTACATTGTAAAGTGACTACAGTTATCAAATAAATAAAGTTGAGTAAAAAAGTATATTTCTCTGAACTGTAATGTAAACGGGTACATTTTTCTCTAAAATAACTCACTCATATCCGACAAGACTTAACATTATCTTTTATGTTATAGTAATGTGGTTAAATTCTCATTTAGTAAAAGAGGAGCTCTTTTGTGGAAGTCAAGACATCATATTTTCTGCCATCTGTTTCCCTTAAAAACTTATTTTCCTTATTTTTAATTAGCCTTTCTATCCATGATCTTTACTGGATGAAATTCTGTTTCTGTCTTTTGAGTTTTTTCTTTATAAGAGGTCTTTGAATGTGCTTATAGCAAAAATTTGGATAAAAGTTTGTTTTGTGAATGTATCAGAATTTCTTAATGTGCAAACAAACCAAAAACAAACAAGCTTGAAACACACAGACTGCATTTTTAAAGTTGAACCAAGGCTGTCATTGCAATAAATCAGGGCTAAATGCATTGGTGTAGATTTCAGGGGGGGATGCAGGGGACATGTCCCTCTCAATATTTGTGCATTTGTTGCCCCTAATGAAAACATAAAAGTAGCAAAGAGCTTTTATTTTGACATTGACATCATAAATTGGTGCAGAAAAGGCACAAATGGTGCTTTAATATGCAAAATAAGCATTTGATGCAAGAGGGCCCTCAGACCATTTCTTCATTTGTCCTCTTAACATTGAAACAAAATCTACACCCTTAGTTAAATGAGTGCACATATGAGAGTGTGAGATGCAGAGGTTGGCCTATTAAGTGAGTGTCAAAGTTTAGTGTGCATTTATTAACTCCGTTAAGTGAGTTGATGAAAAAGAGCTCTTACCCATTGATACCGACTTTCACCATTATTCCTGGGTTGTCTTAGTCCTCTGGATAAAGACATGAAGGGACAGGAAGAGGAAAATAAGACATGTTGAATACTGATAAACCAACATTTATGATGCCATATATTAGTCTGCACAGACAGTTTTGCAAGATTGTGTGTTGATAAGCAGAGCTTTAATGTTAAAGTATTCCACTGATAAGCTATCTGAGACCACAGTCCAACTCAGTAAAGACCTGAACTTTCCCTGCAGGTGCAGAAACTGAATATTTCCACTGAAAATCAACTTTGCATCCTGGAGTATAACGCAATTTGTTTTAGTACATGAGCACATTTGCTTTAAAATTAGATTCAATCAGCTCGTGCAGATTGTCCCCAGGTGATCTAAATGAAGCCCTGCAGCCTGTTGCTGAGGCCCTGCAGCTCCATGACCCTCTCTGACTGACATTACTAAATTATTCAAAGTATTTACCGTTTGTGAGATGCCTCTGTCTGTCTTGACTCCGGGTGTGAGTGGGGAAGAACAAAGTTGAGCTGTGTGGTTTTATGATTGACCGAGTTTAAGGCCACGCCCCATTCAATGGTCACTGCTCCTCGCCCCGCCCCCTCTGAATGTCAAGGTCGTCAGCCTGCAGAGAGGCATGCAAGCTGGCCCTCTGCAGCTTCATGAGTTAAATACTCTAGAACCTTCTCTCTGTTCATCACATTTCTGCTGCTGATTGCAGAAACAAAGAGCTCTGAAAATATATATGTTTGCATTGACATAGTTTCAGCAGAAGTTCCAGCATCATCAACTTTCTGTTGTGTTTCCACCTGCCTCGTCTGGATATAGATACTTAGATATCAAAGTCCTCAGATAGTGGATAGCCCCTCGCTGACCTTCTCAGCGAATACAGACACACAGAGACACAGAGACAGAGAGGATCAAATCTCCGTCTTTCCAACTGTGACATTTAATGTCCAAAGACCATGACCCTTTACTTTCAGACTCTCCGTAGCTGCAGACTCTCCATCTCCTCAGCTGGAGTCAAAAGATGAGTCACACAACATGAACATGAGACCATCACTCATGTGCAGAGGGACATCTTCAGTCTGAGGCCATGTCGGGTCATTAAGAAAGAGATTTTAAATTCTTTAAAACAATACAGTTTCCGTTATCTGAAGAAAAGTGTGACACCTAAAGTCTTGGCAATGTGTTTGTTCTGTTGTAAAATTAAATTTCCTCACTAAAATCCATTGTAGACAGAGTGCCAGAGTTTATTTTGACTCTTTTTTATGGCAGCAGAGTTGGCATTTTAAAAGAAAAGCACTCCAGAGGACGATATAAAGATGTTAAATCAGAATAATGAGGTCATTTTAAAGCAGAAGACCATTTAAGTTGAATCGCACCGGAAATATCGTCCTGAATGCATACTGAGGCCTCACCGGTGGGCAGTCATGACAGTGAACTAAAATCTTACCCACAGCATGGCATCCTGTCATCACTGCAGACAAGGGACATGCAACATGTTACACATCAAACTGGACCAACAGTAACGTGTGTTTTCCACCTCAGCAGATCATGTGGTCCCATTATTAACAGGTTTTACAGCAGGCTATCAGGCGTGTATCTCTGCACCCAAACTGGACAGTGCTGCTGTGTTTTCTGGCTGTGGTCCAGTTGTCCGGGCATAGCTGAACTATCACAACCCCTGACTGCATGCCGGTCTCGGCCTCTGCTTTGCAGCTTAAGGTCAAAGAGGGGAAGTAAAGGTCAAGCTAAGATTAGACGCTGGCTGGCAAGTCAACACTTGGTCCATTTTATACTCTCAGTACTGTAAATGCTGCCTCATACAGATCACATGTTTCCTCTATCACAAACTCTTCTCACTGCAGAGAGGAGGAGCAGCCGTGGAGTGAAGTATCCAGGGAAAATGATTATGTTAGGTCAATGAAAAGTCACTGTTGGGTTGTAAAAAAAACTAAAACTGTAATTTTAACACCATTTTTAACAAAATTTCAGCAGCATTGCATTAAATTCTATAAGCTGTATTTTAATTTTCTTCATAAGAAAGTGCACTAATGACATGTATGGGTAGCAGTTTTGTGATCTATGCACAGGTGTGACTGCACATAAAAGGGGCTCTCTTTAGATTTTTACGACTCATGTCCTGTTAAGTCCAGTGCAAAGTCCAGAGTGCGACTGTGTGGTCGAGGGACAAATAAACGTGATGAAATGAGACTGCCATCTAGCGCTGCGGTGGAAATGGAGTTAAAAAGTGTCAGAAAAACATTCAAAATTTTTGAAAGAGGTTTTGTTATGGGGCATGAAGATTAATTCAAACAACACGTCTCTTCTGTCAGGTATCAAACTGACCCTTCAAATTCAAATTTGCATGTTGAAACTACAATTTTTACAAAAAGGAAACATTAACAAGAAGCAGACAACATTTTGTTTGTTTGTTTGTGTGTGTGTGTGTGTGTGTGTGTGTGTGTGGTTTCATGCTCCAAAAAATTATTAAAAATATTTTATCTTAACTTTGAAACAGGTCAATTTGATCTGCAACATAACAAGAGGGTTAAATCAATGCTGCTCTGTGGTTCAGAAACATGGAGAATAACAAAATCCTTTGTCGACAAGTGTCTGTGAACCATCCTGAAGATACATCAGCCAAACACCGTCAGAAATAGAGACAAGAAAGACACTAAGAGAAGACAGACACACAGATGAGGAAAAGGAAGTGATGCTGGATTGGACACACCCTATGAAAAACAAAACCAGACGAGTTCAAACATGAAACCCACAAGATAAGATAGAATGATTAAAACCTAGAAACAGTTGGAAGAGGTTATTAGACATACAGGAAAAAGGAAATAAAGTACACCAGTATGGAAATGAAAGCACTGGAGATGTGTGGATGACCTGTGGTCCAATAGGAGAGAAAGATCTTCATCTGCAGATAGAGTCCTCTCAGTAGTCCTGGATTCACAGGTTCAGTTTCTTTCTGAGAATGAAGAAAAAATAAAATTATGACAATATCAAAAGCTGCATCAGCGTCTAAATGGGGCTCAAAGGCAAAAATTGTTTCATTAAAGAATCTTGATTTGGTCCTTTCTTCGACGTGGACTTTGGCACATGGCCTCTAAATTAAAAGGAATTCAGGTCTTCTTCTTAAACTGGGAACATTACTCATACAAAGACTGCCAAATTGGATCATATTTATGCATACATATTCTATAAATAAAGGGTGGAACATTATGTGAGATTATCTGACAAAGATGCCAAAATATATATTTCCGTTTTCCTGTAGAGTGAGTCAAGATTTTTGCCCCGGGAACTTGGCTGCAATGTGATGCAGAATAAAACCAGTTTTGGAGGCAATACAGGATCTTACATATTGTCACGTTATATTTGTCATTAAGGTCGGCCAACCACATCATTCCAACAGGCATTTTCGGAAATTTTATGAAGCATCAAGATTTTAAAGAGACAGTTAAGGTGAAATTGAAAAAATACAAAAATAGTTCCTGCATGCGACTGCTCACAACAAGGTCTGTTGATCATCGTCATGATTTCTGGAAAAAGACATTGTTGTTGAGTTTTTAAGTATTTATTTGGCGCTTTGAGCACCACAAGCTAAGTGCCATCTAGTTCCATTATATTTGAGAGAAGGCAGACATCTCTACAGCTGATATCTCCAACACGCAACAACTCACACCGAAACAATATAGACTGATAAAAAGCACAACAGATAAGAGGAAAAATATCGACTCTTGATTTTGGGGTGAACTTTCACTTTAAAAAATATCTTCCAGGAGAATTTGAAGACAAATTGCAATTGTGTGTCTCCATAGGGAGTAAACAAACTGGGATTTAGGTGAGGAAAAACTAATTTCTGTGAACAAAAAATAGAACACAACAAATGTCAAATCCATTTATTCATGCAAATCATAAGTAAACAAAAATAACAACCAGCAGGAAACACAGGTGGCATCATTTTTTTAATATCTACGTTCATTAAACATGATTTTACACACGACCCCCACCCACAGATCTAACAACCGTCTAATCACATTTACTGTACGTAGACAAATGCTAGAAAAACATAAAGTGCCAATTTACTTAAAAAAGAAAAAAAAAAACAAGCCCAACAATAGAAGATGATGTAAATAGCTCACATAATATTCAGTTTAATACTTACACATGGAATAAACTACAGCTGCGGTTAAAACAGCCACGATAGTGTGAAGCATCTGATCTACGCTGGATGAAACCACATTTTGCAAGTTTACACCATACTACATGTAGTCTACACACATGTAAACATCCTTCAGTGCACGTGAACGCCTTTGCATGTGTGATTTTCCTTATTATACTCTAAGAAGGATGTCATCAGTCTTTCATTTCTCTCAACTAACAGCCCAGTCCACTCATGGACCCGATCCGATCCAGTTTCAGCCCAAAGCACCCTCGGTTCCATCCCCTCCGTGACCGGTCTGGCTCTGCTCGCTTCTGATTGGCCAGAGCGCCCTTCAGCAGGCGCAGCCAGGGGGTCTCCGCCTGCGTTTGTGCGTCAGCCCATTTGGGGTACTCGGCAGCTTTGGACCCCGAGGAGAAGGTGGACTGCTCCTCTGGCTGGCTGTTCAACAGGTTCTCCAGGTCGTCCAGGGTCAAAAGGTCATTGTAGCGTTCCAGAAACTGCTCCATAAACTACAGAGGAGGAAAAATAGATTCAATTTAATTGTCAGGGAGTGTACGAGGGAGAATAATTCAATCAGTGATACATTTCATTACTCTCTCCACTTATTCTTTCCTGCTCTCCCTCCTCTCCTTCTGCACTGTTCCCTTGTATCCTTCATCCACTGAATTTTCCTCAATTCACTCTTTTCTTCCTTTTCTATCCTCCTCCCTCCTCCTCCCCTTCACCCCCCCTCCATACCTGCACAGCATCAGGAGAAGGGTGCAGAGCCCGAGCCTCCGTGATCTCCAGAGGTGTCAGGAGGAGCAGGGTGGCACAAAGCAGCACAGGACACAGCATGGCAGCAGAGATGACGGACAGGAAAATCTGGAGCAGGAGGACTGAAAATACACTGGCTGCAAACACAAGATAAAGAAATGCAAAAACATTAAAGTACACACATGCTGCATATTTAAAATCATCGTTTCAAGAAATATTTTCTAGAAAATGATGCGAGTGGTCTTTGCAGACACTGTGTCTTTAGGATTTTAACAAACCTATTTTTTATTTGTACATCATTTATTACCAAAAAGGTTTTCACTTGCAAGGAATTTGGTCTTTAGTGCATACACAAAAAATACAGTGAACATATTAAGAGTGGAAAAAAATAAAGGCACGGCACTACAACAGTGAAGAACATAAAGACTAGGAACATAACAATAAAAATATGAACTATACTGTTGAAAAAAAAAACTGTTGAATAAAATATGTACAATATAGCTCTTTACAAAATGAGATATCTTTGTAGTTTTGCGCAGGATGTTGAAAAATATTGATCAGTGGACTTGCAAAAGTCCACAGTATCGCAAATATATGCAAAATACAGAAATAAGATGACCATCAGTATACAGAGAAGCAATGCAACAGATAAAAAGTATAAAGGGCATCTGGCAGGAGCTCATTTGCAGCCCCAGTCCCTAATTAGGCTTTTAAATCTAAACAAAACCACCCAAACAACTGGGGAAATAAGACAAAATCTGGATAAATATATTACCATGTACAATTATATAGTTTTCCTTATTAATTTAAGAAAAAAAAACTTTATTTGCAAAATTAAGAGTTTTTATCATTTTTATGGTAGCTCGAGGAAAAAAATGAATAAAAAAGCTTTATTATTTTCTGACTTTATTGCTTACTAAATTATGATCTTTATTTAAATTAATTTGACTTTTTTTTATAGTAAGCAGTTCCATTTGTAGCTATAACTGCTATAAATCTTAATTGAACATAATTTAACATCTCTGATAAAAAACTGATGCAACAGAGAAAAACTACAAAATAAAGAGAAAAAAAATATACAATCTAACTGTAAAGCTCAATTTGAGTGTGCTCACCTGTTGTTTGGTTTCTCCCCGAGCTGTTTCTCTTCTTCTGCTCTCACAGACTCTTCTCCATCTCTCTGGTTCTCGGTCTCTCGGCTACCTCTCACTTGTTGGCACCTGCTGGGAGCATCACTATCTCACCCGGCTGACTCCTCCTACTCCTCGCTCCGTGATGGAATTGAAAGGATGATTTCTTTTTGTCTTCCTCTTGCGTCTGTCCTCTTGGCAGAAGCTGAATGTTGGGGCATCAGCTGGGATGCTGCACAGGTTTTGTAGAGCCAGAGATGAACCCCCCCCCCCCCCATCTTCGTCCTCCTCCTCCTCATCTCCTTTCTTCTTTTGGAGTGATGTCATAGCCTTGGAGAGAGTGATTGTCATTGCCAAGGTGACTGTGTGCACTCTGTGAGCCAAACTACGCTGCACAAAGCAAGGTCAGAGGGCAAGTCCGCTAATGCCTCATCAATGGGAGCAGCGACTTATGAACTAGCAGGAAAGATTCATGTCACGACGTCACCTGAATTATACATTTCCTATGCAGTAACGATGCTCCTTGTGCACATCAGCCTCCCTCTCTTCCCCTTTGTCTCCCGGGTCTTTCCCAGCATGCACTGACCTCCCCTCTCTGTTGGGTAAGTTACAGTCTGTCAGTGCCATCTGCTCCCTGTACCCCCTGCCGCCAAATTACAACACTAGCAGGAGCTGCACGATCCAACACACTGACCTCAAAGTTCAGCAGCCTCTGATTATTTCAAGCAAATAAACCCCCAGCAGATACGAATGGACGTCAGATAATGGGTGTGCAATCAGAGAATTTTCTCTTCACAGCTTCTTTGAGCAACATGTTTTCAGACCTAAACAAACAAGCTGAATCCAGCTTTGAAAGGCACAAAATAAAGTTACAAAAAAGGGCCAATTTACTCATGTTTTTGCACTCAGCACCCACTGACTACATTTAACTCGAATTGTCCTCAGATAAAAACCAAAGTGCTGCCGCAATCACACTGTTAGCCTGTTGTTGGCAAGTGTCTTTACATAACATATCAATCACATGTACAGAAATGCACCCCTCTCATCTTTTTAGAGAGGACAACGTGTGGGAGAGGGAGTAGGCGAAAAGGAGAGAGATTAGCAATGAGGGGAAGGGAGGGTTAAACTAGCGTGCATGCAATGTCAGTGAAGAGAGGAGCGCTGTAAGAGGAAAAAAGTAGGCAACGCAGAGTAGGAGGAGGTGGAGGAGGAGGAGGATGGGAGGGAGAACAAGCACCAGGCAGAGCGCGGAGGGAGACCTACAAAAGAGATTGATTACAGGAGAACAGAGGCGGCCAACGAGGCAAGTGCAAATGTGTCAGACAGAACAAGAGGGGAAAAAAAGAAAACATGATTGTAAATAAACAACCTGCAGCTGAACTTGCTGGTCAGGAACAGAGTGATTGTGTTTCTTGTCTGATAAAGACTGAAATCTGATATGGAAGGAAAGAGAAGTTTAGGAAAATGAAGTGGAGGAGCACGTGGGGTAGTAATACTGTCTGGGCAAGCTGTGACATCCCATTAAACACCTCTGTCCAAACACATAACACAAGCAGACATTCAAAGCTGCTTGTAATGATGGTATAAATTCACTTGACATAACCCAGCGGACAGCCAACCCTTCACACATCTTCGAGTGTCAAGCCTCTGGAGGTTTCTTCACCGTGCAGAGGCCGGTGAGTGACGCAGCTCAAAATGAGATGGACAGCCGCAGAGTTCGTTTTAAAACCAGAGCCGGGTTTATTAAAAGACGTCTTGATTCTATGACATTAGATACGTCATTAAACTACTTCAGTTTGGTTCGGACTACCAAAATATTTTTAAAAAATATACAAAAAGATTAAAAGGTAAGAATATGTAAAATGTGTCATTTGAGATAAAAGATTAAAGGAAGATACAGAAATAAGACAAAACAACACAAGACAGATCAGTTTCTGAGGCGAGCTCGTCGGGATGTGCGGGCGATGGGTGTCGTCACTTTAGGGGTCTCGCTCTCCGCCATCACAGCATCTGATAAAAAAATGTAAATGAAGGTTAGAAGCAGGACAAGAAATAGGCTGCTGTTCTAGACCAGTCATGGACTCAGGTCCCTATTTAAAAGATCTATAATGAATGGTTTAAAGACACACACAGAGGAAGAGCGATGGGCAAAGTGGGTTATAGTTAGCCTCTTAATTAATCATAAATGTGTTTTGGGCACATGTCAGCTCCTATTCTCATTTTAAAAACAGGTGTGCCTGCAACTACTACTATTTATATGACTGATTCAGCAAGTTGGAGAAGAGTGCGATTTTCTGCTGAGTGATGCAGTAAGAGCAGTGATGTCAGGGCAGCAAATATTAAGAGACATTTATGCAGCAAAACTAAAAACGGTGTATAAATTTGACAAAAAAAAGAACTAAACTTTGAGAATATTCAAAGTCACGCTGCTCCTCATGTGTAAATGTGCACAGCATCTATCTTAATGGGAGTCAGACAGCAGCTCTGCTTTGTTCACATTTTATAGAATATAATTAATCCTTTCTCGATTAATGATTACTTCACCCACTCGCAACCGACTGCTTGTCACCGTGTCACCGTGACTTCCCACCGTGTGTGAATTAGTAGAGTGTACTCGTGCTGTGAATCGTCCATGTAGCCAAATCTTAAAGCCAGTTTAAACCAAAGATTCAGGACAAGAAGAAACTATTTCACAATGTTGCAGAGACAAGTCGCAGCACTGTGAACTGGCCCGTCTCAGCTCAACTCAACTCAAGCTGGCAGATTGGGCCACTTGTCACTTATCAGATCACCAGTGGCTGATTTTGGTTTCGGGTGGTAGGTGCTTGCTGCTTGCTGCATGTGCTCATGTCAGACACATACTGACTAATTAAATAACTGAGGCTTCAGCTAAAAAATGACCTGAAAAACTGGAAAGCAGAATTAAAGCACACTGAGTTGTTGCTATATAGATAATACACCATTGCGACTAGACGAGATGGTGTAAACTGGCAGGTTTTCAGAACGTTGTAGTTGCGTGTATAAACTAATCTTGTCTTGATTCTTTGGTCTGAATTGGGCTTAATTATTGGAATAATGCACCCTTTAAATAGCAGGAAAATACTGCGACATTCTAATATTAGACCAATTTTTCGTTGGTAATTCTGTCAATTCACTTTCTGCTGCCTCTAAATAGCAAAACACCAACAATGTGCCTGACCACATCTCATTTAAAGACCTATGCGCCCATGGGGACACACATTGGGGCAATTTGGTTTGCTACTTACACAATGTGGGGCGCTGGCCGTGAAAACGACAACCGCATCGGTCTGAAATTAGCGATGACAGTTGCGCTGCGCAGTGTGCCAGGTGTAAGATACGGCGCTAAGACCTGTCAAAAAGGCTACAGAAGAAACTAGCCCAGAAATGGTTTCAAGTGTTTATTTCAGTGAATCATAAAAATCTAATTAGGAGAAAACTAAGAGAAAATCTCACCCTGAATAAACGCTTCAAAAAGCCATGTGCTAGCCACTTTATCTTATTACATGATGACATTATATTAATTCCTTATGAGCAGATTGATTTAATCCTTTCAAGTTGTTTTCTATCGAATCCATTAGAGATTATCTCCAGATCTTGGATTAGTGCTGCCGCAAAGCACAGCTCACTTTTAAGAGCAACATTCCCAAATCCTCTTAGACAGACGCCTGGTGTGGTTCAGCCCAGTGCTCCCAACACTCTGAACTTTGTTGTATTGATCCAAAGTGTATTACTGAATTGTGCCAAAATATTGGTTCTATAAATAACATCAAAAGAGGAAACAAATAGTCAGGAGGGGAAAAAAAGTCACTGAAACCTATTTTTAATAATGATTAATTTGGTTTATGATTTTCAAGCAAAAACACCCCCTCATTCCAGCATCTAAAATGTGATTGATGATGATGATGTTTATTTTTTTTTGTCTTGTTTGATAGTAAGCCGAATATCTTTGTGTTTTGGACAGTTTGTCAGATAAAACAAGCAATCTGAAAAAGTCTGTGTGCTTTTGAAAACTGTGACAGGTATTTATGACTCTAAATGTATTTTTTTATGTTACATACACAATATGTTGCTTACGAGACACATTAAGGGAAATAATGTTAAATTCAAACAGCTGGTTTGTAAATTTGTAAAAAAAAAAAAAAGAAGAAAAAAAAAAAAGATTTAATGTAATTTGAGAGGCAGAAGAATCCCTAAAAACAAATTTCAAATGGAAAGTTAATTTTTAAAGTGGCTCCACTCACCCTCTTCATCCTCCTCCTCCTCATCACTGCTGAAGGTGATCACAGGTTTCTTGGACTTTCGAGATTTCTGAGGCGTCACTAAACTGTCATCTCCGCGACCAGAAACTGAGGGTTTTGCTTGACCTAAAACAAAGACAGTTTTTTTTCAGTCACAAAAATTACAATGAATTAATACATAATTTTTTTTTCTGCATGCACATTTGCAGACAAATCTCTGAGCTCCTATTTTATTTGCTTTGGCCGATACATCCGGTCATCCTTCTGTTCAAACAGATTTCCATCAGACTTGGCCCAATTCAGGCCAATCACAACTGCTGATCTGATATGGAGTCGGTTTAAGATGATAACTGACAGCTTGCAGCTCCTTTGTGCTTGATGAAGAATATGTGATTTTGGTACTATTGTACCCTTGGGACATTTTATAAAACAACCAAAAAGTGAAATACTCTGAGCACCGACCTCTCTTCGACCTCGTACGGCCTCTGGCGGGCAGAGGTGTGCGCATGACTGTCTTCTCAGTGGGTCCTCCTTCTGTCTGGTTCTCCTCATCCATCTCAGGACTTTCCACATTTTCCAGCCCCCGCGTGTGAACCGCCGTCAACCGCTTCTCAAACTCGTCTACTTGGGCCTGCGGAAACAAAGATGCCATTAGCAAAAACAAATTTTGTACATTAAAATAAAAAATAAACATCTACTTGGAGATGAAGTTGTATGTGGCACCTTAAACTGGACTTTGGCACCGCGGCGGAGCTTGGCGGTGATGGAGAGCAGAGGCTGGTAGACTCCAGGCTCGGTTAACTTGTCGCTGTAACACTCCCAGCATTCCTGCAGCCTCTTAAAACCGCGCTCGCACATGGACAGCAGAGACAGAGACACGGCCAAGTCACACCACTGACGCTCCGTCCTGAGAGAGACGCAGAATAAGAGTCATCAGAATTAGAGATGAAACCTGATTAGAAATTATGTGAAATGGATAGAGATTCTAGGTCCTCAACATAAAAACGCATTACTCATGAATATGTCTTTGCCCTGGCATTTGGAGCAAATCTCATTTTCCAGCAACCTTTTATATCTAAATTCACTTTGCCATTGTGTAATATAAAATGTCCTTCCTTTAAGCTGGGAGCATGGATGGAGCATGAGTCAGAGGCAGACTGAGGCCCGGCCTGGAAATTTTTTCTGTCTACATTCCTCAACTGTACAGGAAGACAGTTTCTATAACAAAATGAGTGAATAAGATGTGTAGGTGAGGTGAAATGTAGGCGAGATAAGTTTGTTTGTATAACACCTTTCAACGACAAGGCAAAATTAGGCCTTTTTGCTTAAAAAGCAATAGCATTAAATAAGATACAAAAACAAGCTAAAATAGAATCAAAGCAAAAAGAATAATAAGAAAATACATTGCAGTGGAAGATTTAAATAAATAGTCCCAAGTTTTTTTTTCTTAATGATATTCACTAGTAAATAAAATAATAATAAAAATAAAAAAATAAAAATATGTGGGAGAATATAGTGAAGGAATAACTGTACATTTATATGTAAACACATAAAAGTCCTGATTGCAAGGTTAAAGTTAAAGCATTATTTTGGTCATTGTGATGCCTCACAAAACAGATAAGAGCACAAACTCTCACAAATAAGCCAAGCCAGATCACAAACCAAAAACTCAGTTTTCAAAGTCTGCACGTATACACTAAAAACTGAGTTTCTGAAAATCTTTATCCTAGCGGATGTTCTATAGAAGTAGAAACACTGTTTGAATGTGGGGACAAAATGCCTAAACAAAAAAAAAAAATGCATAGAAAAAGCTATGTTTTTGTTTTTGTGCAGGCACAAATGCCAGCTTAAAAGAACAGAGCTGGATCAGCTCAACGTGAAGAATTCAACTGAGGAGAAAAATGTTCAGAAGAGGCGAAACATTTGCTTGCACTGGATAGAATTTTTAAACAAACAGGCACCTCCACCTTCTTTCTTATTCACTAGCTTTGCTCGAAAAACTGAACTTGTCAGGCGTTTACTCGATAAGAACTGCTGCACTGTCATCTCAGTCCAGCCAAGTTTCTGTTAAAAACATAAAACCAATTGTGCTTGATAATTAAACTGCTGTTTAAAACTAATTTGCCTGCCAAAGACTTGATGTTTAATAAAATTAAATTTAGTGTGCTAAAAGCTTTTTTTGTCATTGAAATGGTTTTTGGTGGCCTGGCTATAGACAGACTGTGGGTGAAAAGAAATTTATATTACAGTTTATGAGGGCTGTCAGTGTTAACATGTTAATTTCAATGCCATTAAGGCCCATTAATAAACACTTTTTTTTTTTTAATTGTGTTAATCGCCGGCCAACAGTATTGTCTTTAAGAGGCTAAACAGAGCTGAGTTTTAAAGGTGGTATCATATGAAACTAGACGACCTGAGGAATCTGTTCGTACCAAACGTGTCATGCTAGCCTCTCACGAATGGGATGTAAAATTCTGCCATTAATTGTAATTTTAAAAAATAAAATCATTTGACATCCCTAAATTGTAAACATTTGCATAATAATATGAGTGCATCTTCATCTTCATGCTACTACTTCAAAACAAGAACAGGAATGTGAAGTACGTCTGCGGGGGCAGTGGGTCCATGGCCAACACAAGAAAGAAGTTAAAGTGTGGCAAGAACACATTTCTGAGTATCTCTCGCTTGAATTGTCGATCTCTTTTTACACACTGAAAACACCTACTAATAACCCACGCATCCCTCTCCATCTTGCACAAATGAAATAATTCAGGTTAGACTCAGAAATGACCAGAGAAACATTAAAACAAGATGCAGGTGAGAGGTGTGAGGATGAGGACGAAGGAGGTGGAGATATACTCACTTGGCAGTCCTGAAGCGCTGACACAGTTTCTCTACTAGAGACTCGGTCTGCCTCTCCTTGGTGATGTAGGAGAATAGCTGTCTGAAAACACACAGACACACAATACAGCATCTAAACAAAGCTCTCAAAATAGCAAAACTGTCAACTTTCCCATCGAAAGCTTCTTAAACAAATCACGATTTTTCCAGGGCCTGCCGAGTCCTGCTCGGTGTGAACGAGTCCTCGGTGGACGAGGGCAGCAAATGACACACGGACACACACTGAAGAGCTGTGACACTCACTTCATGATGGTGTTGAAATCCTCCGAGGTCATGCCTCTCTCCGGGTCAGACAGGCGACTGATGATATCTGGCAGCAGGTTGTAGATCGCGTTGTCCTGATGGGTAACAGTTAAAATTCTTCCCAATTATTCAGGCTTCATTAAGGGCTCTGCAGCTGTGTGTGTGTGTGTGTGTGTGTGTGTGTGTGTGTACCTTGGAGGCCAGCTCGTTGAAGAAGTTCAGGGCCAGGCTGGTGATGTGAGGCTCAGGGTCAATTAGCAGCACAGCCACCTCGCTGACTTGACCTTTGACCTTGAGCACATCTTTAAGCACCAGTTGAGTAAGAACTGTCACAGCTGTCTGCCTCACTGAAGGAACCTCGTCACTGAGCCTGGAGGAGGAGAGGACGTGAAATTAGTGGCTTATTAATGTCAGACCTCTTCAGTGTGGCCTGCTGATGACATGACACCTCAATAAGCTTCTTAGTATGAGTGAGTGAGTGAGTGTGAGTGATGTCCTACGTTTTTTTCCCCATCAACTTCAATTTTGATTTTTGCTCTGGTGTTCTACGTGCTATACTTAAAGCCAGGATTTCTGGTTTCATTTTGGGGCAAAAACACCATATAAACTTTAATTATATTGTAATTCTTGTATACTGAGAGAACATTCAACTTTGGCACCTCCTCTTGGCTCTGTTATCATGCTTTAAAAATAATCTTGCCTGTGATGGGAGATTTTGGCCAATAACATTTTAGAAAGTGAGTGTTCCTCCTGGCTGTTCTGTAAATGCAGTTGCACATGAACGTGTCTTTGGTGAAAGCCTCATTATATGGTCCTGCAGAGAAAGTTGCAAATCCAGCATTGGAAACAACTGCCTACACTGAAAAGCAACCCAAAAGACGAAGACGGACAAAAAAAATTTTTAAAACCCGAGACACACTGCGTGAACGAGCAGCCACATTGCTCATGTGAGCAGCGCTGCTCAGGCAAGGCTTGGCTGCTGCTTAGCTGCAGCACATGTAAAGAACAGTGGTGCACATTTTAAAAAAGAAAGAAAGAAAAGAAAAGAAAAGAAAAAAGAGTAAACATGGCCATTTCATAATCATATTGAAATTACACCCCCTTTCAGTGCAGTTTCAATGTCTTTCTGTCACAGACATGATAAAATACAAAAATACGTTTTACTCAACCTTTCAAAGTAAAAGCCCAATTACAACATTTCTGTCAACAACATTCCTTCAACTGTTACCACAAGGCTTTGGATTGTGAAATATTTACATGAGAAAAAGAAAGAAAAGTCAGGGGATCTCCAAAGCCGGTATATTTCAGCCTCTAGCCACAGCCCCTCAATGTCACTAAGATATTTCAGTTTGGACTAACATTGCTACTTCTTGAGCCACACCGCTAGCCACACTAAAAATGTGGGTGGGGGTAAAAAAAAAAAAATATATATATATTGCCACCTGCACACTTCTTATTTGTCCTAGTCAATCAAGCTTTCTGTACAGAACGGGTTATTAGGCAGAACGTTACAAAAACCAAACAACTGTCACAGCCCCGGCTGAACACAATGGGATTGGACAGGCTGTGGCAGGGCAATCTGATGGCTTTCTGAGACCAATTTAGATTTACCCTCACCCAAAACCACAGAACAAAAGAAACTCATTAACCACTTCTCATTTATGCCAGAGAGCAGGACTCCTGGCAAATGATCAGACAGTTGTTCATGGCACATTCACATGCCAATGCAGGAGCTCACAACAGCAATGAACAGGGTAATTAATTCTTAATGCGCTTATCAGGCGGCTCCAGGGCAGCAGCCTGGAGAACAGTGGAGGTGTTGGTGTGTGGGAGACAATTAGGGAACGCTATGAAATGCTTATCAGGTAGAAAACACAAGGAGGGCAATGAAGCATTATAAAAGAACAGAATGTTTTACACGTCCGAAACAAGTCAACGTGAGCATAATCAACCATTATAATTAAAACCACACACCATCAAACAGAGAAACTTCAGCTTCTGAGTTGGCTATTGGGAAACAGCAACTTTGTGCAGAAGAAACAGTTAAGTGTTTTTTGAAATGAAAGCGTACCTACAAGCGTAAACCCTTGTGGAACCTTTGACTTCACCCGAAATTATTCCCTCCTGCTCACCCAGCCGCTCTGTATAATTACAACACACTAGTCATTGATTCTAGTCACAATCTGTAACACACTAGTAATTAAGCTGTTCGTTGTCTAAAAGTACCCTTGTCTGAGGCGGTCTTAGGCTCCACCCAAGTTCACATGTGGGGGCGGGTTTATCCACTGGCCATGAAGCCCTGACCGGTCCCCACGGCAACCGCAATGGTCAGGAGGCAGATATCAGAGTTTGTGAACATAGATCATCCCAAAGTTTAAAAGTCGTGATGGAGAAGAGTAAACTTTTCCCATCATGTGGTTCAGTGGAGCATTGTGACAGCAGCAGCGCTCAAGCAGCTGAGAGGAACAACACACTGAGACGTGGTGGTGGGACTCGGATGAAGTGTACAAGCTGATGAGGGGATGTTGGCTGAGATGGAACGTCTTTTACAGTACGCCCACTCAGCTGAGCCATCAGGCGTAGGTTATCCTCGTAATGTTGGGTGGAAAAAAACAAAACAAATCTTCAGATATTGCGATAATGTGCTTCTAATTGGAAGAGAGTCGATTAGTGTGGGGGTGATGATGTGCATGAGCTGCTGCTGAGACAAATTCATTTTATATTATCAGGCTGATTCGGTTTAACACACGTCATTTCATTACCTGGCGTAGAGATTCTGTGTCCAGGGCTCCAAAATGTTTGGAAAACGGACTGTGAGGTCTCCCAGGGCTATTATGGCATTTGCCCTGACCACAGGAAGAGTGGAGCGCTCCAGCACCGTAAACATGAGACGGATGTTTTCTTCACACACCGATGGGCTGAACGAGAGATAAAGAAGTCACAGCATTTAAAGTTATCCAAATAATTCAGGTTAGTCTGTTGAATGTAACATTTTCTAAAACAAGACACAATAACAAAAAAAAGGAATTTTAATAGCAATCATTTTCTCTTTATTTGTTTATTTTTGTTTTCCTAATCTGTAAAGCAACCTTGGGTACCTTAAAAATGACCCATGAATCCAAGTTCAAATTAAAGAAAGATATTGTAACTCATCGATCTCTGATCAATTTCTCAATTCAGTGATTTATTAGTTGTTCCTCAAAGTCCTATATTGTGACATATTTCCTTGTGAAACAGAATATTGAAGCGGTGTACAATTTAAAGAGGGATTTAAATGAATAATAATTAAAATTCTTAAAATTTGATTAGACCACAAAAAACAGTATGGGCTTAAAGTTTAGCAAGATACAGAGCTACAGTGGAGTCCACTGATGAGTGAACCGTTGGCTCCGCACACACCTTCCTCACCGTTATCACCAGAATGACGAGAGGAGAGATGATTAAATTAGACCTCTGCCATATTGTTTCGGAAATTAAAACAGAGGTTTTGCCCACTGATATCCAAACACACCTCTTTTTATGTCTGTCCATATTGTTCTGTTAGCTGGTTACTACCAACCGGAAAGAGTGGAAGTGCAGTTTTATATGCCGGTGTGGCTAACTACTCACCTAAAACCTCATTTGATTGGAGAAACTTTTGTAACCTCCTGAGTGTTGGATGAGTCATCCAACATTTGAGACAACTTAACCAGGTTTTTCCAGAAAGAGAAAAGACCGGGATTTTAATGTTAAAATACTGCGATAAATTTGGCTTATAACAAAAGCGAAATAATCAATGAACACAGGGACAAAGGACTAAACTGGGAAAATGTATAATTCATTTCATGGGAACTTTAAAATGTCAGTAAACAGTAATAAATTCCCAGTCACAATTTCCCAAAGTTGACACATTCAAATTGCTGTATTTGTGCAAAAAACGTCCCTAATTACCAAAATAGTTGAAGATGATTTTTTTTTTGATGGACTAATCAACTAACTGTTTCAGCTCTACATTTAGGTTTTCTAAGCACGTCATTAAGCTTGCTCGCTGACGCACGCAGCACGTTGGAAAATCTATACCGGGAAAAAGTGAAACAATGTAATGTTCACCCATTCGCATCGGTGTGACATAACAGTCCTAAAATAAATTTTGCTTTCACGATATAATGTGTGGACTGTATCGCCTCATATAGAGAGGTATTATTTAGCCTGACATTATTAAAATATAAATATATAGAGAACATGGAAACAGTTGATGTTTTTACCTTATCATCATGTACTGAGAAAGTGCCAGACATGCCGCAGTGGTGAGCTGCGGGTGGGAGTAGCGTCCTGGGGAGCTGCAGACTTTCACCAGCAGGGGAAGGAATGCACACAGCAGGTTCTCCTCTAAACACACACAAGACGAGAGGGTGGAGGGAAGTTGTTTAATATCAGAAAACCTCATATTATTGAAAATCTAAGTGAAGGACTGAATGTAGAGGATATTTAAGAGGTTTTCGTTACCCGCCAGTAATTCAGTCTCGCAGATCTTTCTGATGAGTTCAGCCTCCGTATCTTCAGCAGAGGCACCAATCAACCCCAGCTCCTCCTCCATAGAGCTCTCATTGGCCGACTGCTGTTGGATAAACAGAAAAGCTTTAAAAAACAGACACTTCTTTCACTGTAACATATTTCTAGAAACCATTATGACAGCTTTCTGACCCGTGGTGCTCTCTATAAATGGTGTTAATAGATTTGATTTGCACTGAGATTCATTTCTTGTGCTTTTCACTACAGCACATAGGCACATTTCAGTCTAACTGCAGCTTAAACAGTCTTGAAGTGATACTTATAAATACTTTAAAGTGGGTAGAATTCAGAGGAATCAAGCGGTGAAGCTGTAGATCGCAACAAACTGAAAACTCCTTCTTTTTCAGGCACTTGCAGTGGCCTTTACTTTAATGTAAAAATGCAAGAGGCTCTCTAGAGTAAACGTTTGGTTTGTCCATCCTGGGCTTCTGTAGAAACATGATAGTGCAACATGGTGTATTTCATAGAAGAGAAACCACTCCCTATGTTGATATTAAGGTAACAGTAACATAATTCTTAGTTTCAGGTGATCATACATTAAGAGAAACATAATTACTGTAAAACTATTTTAACAGACCCAGGCTTTTATTTGCTTCAGTCACTGAACTCAGCTAGTTCTAGCTCCAACCATGCTGGTAAATCTGACTGAATTTTTCTTTGGTGCTTGTGGTTACAGTAAAGCGAAGGAAAATCTAACTAAGCTAGTGATATATAGCATGTCCATATTTACAAAAATTTAAGCATTGATATTAGGTAGGATTTAAGAAGTTAAATGACGTTATCTCAAGTGGGTCTCTGATAACCTGGTGGGCTCAAAGAGGTTTTGGTTCCCAAGAATTTCTATAAAACTCCTGCCTCTCAGAATCCATGGCAACCAGGCCCAGCGTCTTATTGAGACCTGCCTTCATTTGTCAAAACATGTAGCCACACCCACCTAATAAAAAGGACTCTGCCTTCATCTCAAATTTTACAGTATGAACAGATCTCCCTAAACACTTAACACTGGTTCTTTAAGTAATAATCTTTACAGTATGAATCACTGCCAAAAGACTTTTTGTCTACAATAGACTCCAATAGTGACACATTTTCACAGGAGAAACAAGGTATTAAGATATTCAAACTTTATTCTTATTAAACTTTATTCAAATCATTCCTGCAGCATTTTGCATGTATAATCACTAGTCTAGTCTTGGCAGGTGAGATTGGAGGTTCAATGCCTCTTTGTCTCTTCGATTATTGTGGGAGAAAAATGTGAAAAATTAAAATAATCAACAAAAATGAAAAACTTCTGGTGCTAATTAAGGAGCCATTTATCTTCCTGTCCCCTGATGAGTTGAGCAATTATGAGCCATCACTCAGCTCGTCAAGCTGTCCTGCTGAGACTCAGTCTGATTGTCAAAAATTATTTTCATCACACAGGGGGTTGTTTTGGCTTTAACATAACACTAAAGTATGGCAGAAGTATTTAAAAAAAAAAACTCTAGTAACTACAGTATGAGCGGGGCTGCAACTTACAGGTGCCTTTTTTCCCTAAATTAAAAGATTCATTGTTTTGTCTATAAAATGCCTTAAAACCATCAACCAACATTAAAATCCTGTAGAGCCCAGGGCTACATATTCAAATTGTTTTTGCCCAACCAACAGTCTTTAGTCACAAATGATTGAAATTGTGTCATTAATGGTCTTTCAATCAAATAATCAACTAATAGTTTTAGCTCCACACTGAATGGTCTTTCTCAGGTTTACTTTTCTTGATAACATGACTTTTAAAATTGCTCAATATACCTTGAGGGGAGATTCCCTGTAAGCCCCCTAGGGGTTTCCTAAATCTCATCTGCACAACTTGTTCTTTCTTTATTGCTGCATTTCTGTTATTTTGTTTTGTGAAAATAAGCCTAAACCTAAACCAGGTGATAGTCTAATCGTCTAATGCATTACATTCATGAATTGCACAAATTCACCTTTGAATTGACCCACACACACTTAAGTAATATAAAAACAAAAATTTAAAATGACTAAAAATGTGTTTGTTAACGGCCACAATTTCATGTGCCCTTTAAATAATTTGTCATTTTATTTCAAGGATTTATTACAGGATTGTTTTACACACAGCACAAATCAAGTGTTATAGAGAGCCTCATTACCTTGGCTTTGCTGGATGGGCCCTTTTCCTTCTCCTCCCTCTCCTCCTTCTCTCCTCTCCTCCTCCGCAGCTCAGCGCTCACACTGCGCTCAAGGTGAGACACCTGCCAGAAAGCCACGCAGCCACACAGAGCCAACAGCTGGGCCAGACACACACAGTTCACTGCAGGAGACAAAGACACATACACACATGTGATTAAGAGCCTTCTGGACAGGTTACACTGTCAGTGTAAACAGAAACACAATGGGAACTCACCTTGTTCACCTTGCTCACTGGACTCTTGAGATCCATCTTGCATTTGGCCGGCGTCCTTGTTGAGTTCGCCACCTTCTGCAATCTGATCTAATAAGAGGCGAGCGCTGCGCTGGAGCAGCCGGGAGCACAGCTGGTCAGGAGATTCAGCCAGAAAGTAGAGGAGACGGACAGCCTGCTCCATGAAGCTCTGCCAATAAGGGTCTTCCATCACCACACCTGGACACAGAGCAGTCAGAGGGAAAAACCAAGAGTGGTGAAGGCTAAGACGAATATTTTATTATTTTAATAAGGGCAAACTTGTCTGCATTTACCTTCAGCGATGGCCTGTGTGAGGCAGGTGAAGAGCTGATGGTCCTGGGGCAGTCTGAATGGAGCACCCTTTGATTGCTGGTGGAAATAACACAGTGCATTATGTTATTATGTGCAAAGTTTGCATGTTCTCCCCATGTCAGTGTGGGTTTTCACTGGGTTCTCCAGCTTCCTCCCACAGACCAAAGACATGCAGGTTAGATGAACTGGTGACTCTTAATTGTCTGTAGGTGTGAATGTGAACATATATGGTTGTCTGTCTCTATGTGTTAGCTCTGAAATTGTGTGGTGACCTGTCCAGGCTGTACCTTGCCTCTCGCCCAATGACAGCTAGTTTATGTTACAGTTAATGTAACATAAAACACTTTTTTTGGTAAATTTAAAAAGTCAGACGATCTACTTCAAATGCTGAATTGTTTTTTTAAACTTACTGGGCTGTAACGTGGAAAACAGTTGACATATTACTACAATATTCATTTGGTTTGCCTTGCAAAAAGCTTGCTCATTTGTCATTTGATTGGATGTAGTAAATATGTGAGTGTTGTTGGTGTTGAGTGTAGTAGGGCTTTTGATAAGTTATTTTAAGTTAGGTATTATTTTAATTATTCTGAGATTTTACACCTGTATAATGTCCACATCCTCTTCTGTTCCATGTTTATACAAAAACAAAAAAAGCTGCTAAGAAGGAAATCATGCTTTTACACTTCTTACCCTGACATGGTCCGTGATGCTGCAGATGGTGATGACTGTGTCTCTGGCCAGAAGAAAGTCTTCAGTCACTTTCTCTCCCAGAGCCACAGAACAAAGAGTGTCCAGATTACTGAGGACCACCTCCCTCTCTGCCCTGTTGGAGTCACATAAATACAAAACACACATTTTTACAAAGAGGCTTTAAGTACAGATTTTATATTCCCAAATGATCATGTGATCAAACAAAGTGAGGTAATAACATCTCTAACCTACATCACCCAACCGCTGTGTGCTGGCCTTGCCAGTGCTAGGCTGCTGCCCAGATAATGCATGTAGGAGGACGGGTTAGGAGAAGCACATAAGATTTAATAGGTTATGAATGCTGCCGGCTGGATGAAGAGAGGCAGCAGTGTGGGTGGACTGCAGATAGTCTCTTAACTCGCTTGCTCGCTCTTCCCTACAGCAGTGGCAGTCTTTGAGGTAGATTGAGGGGGAACACTAAAAAAATATATATCTATATTCAGTGAAATGCACTGGCAAGGAGCCTAGTAATATGGTCGTGACTTCGATTACAATGAAGAGGAGCCGAGGCTGAGCTTGTGTTCTGACTAATGAGAGGATTTGCTGAATGTCAAGTAGCTGAGGCAGGACCAAAATGTAAAAGGAAGCGGCTCAATGCAGTGAGTAATATCACAGTTTTTACATAAAAATGTTTTTTTTTTAACTGTTTCGTCAATCCAAATGAACACAAAGCTATAACAATGATTTTTTTCTCCTTCCTGTAGATGACACAGGGTCCTGTCCATTTAAATATACAACATTTGTTCTGAGCTAACATAGATTCAAATTGAGCTTTCCCAGATCCAGATATAAACTGCACTTTAATACAGATGTAAAGAAGGGTTGCAATAATTAGGTTTTGCCATGTTTGTGTCATTTTGTTACTTCTTTCTATTAAAGATTAGCAATGGGTAATCAGAATCATCAAAATCTCCTTTAGGGCTGTCCCAAATATCAGATTTTGGACATCAAAGCTTCAGTGAGAAATATCTCTCATTAATCAAAGCTTTAAAGGGTGAGGGGAGGATGAGAGATGAGGACACTTTTTTGACAATTGGCGGTTCACCAAGCTTGTTGTAGATCTGTGACATCTACCAGCTAAAAAGGAATCAAGGGTCAAATTCTGAAACTATTCCAGTTGCTTGACTTTTTCGACACCCTGCTAGAGTATCAGGATGGTTAAAGTCAAAGTGTTGAAGTTTCAGGAGTGCTGGACTGCTGGTGAGTGATGTTAGATGAGAGCAAGTGGGTGTCACAAGGCTATCATAAAATTTAAATTACTCTCATCTGAGAATAACAAAAAATAATGTTGAAGCATGATAAATAATGTTGGATTACCATTTCTGTTTATTTGATTTAGATGCCACGTGACTAAATTCCACATTAATAAGCATTACTGAAGTTTCCACTTGACTGAACATATGAGAGGGTGCACACTACTGAATATATTCCTACTCAGTTCTGCTGTGTACACCAGTTCAATAGAGTAACACAATTACTTTAAGAAGCAGTGTATTTTCATTCCTGTTCTGTACAAATTATAACAAGTGTATAATCATATTCTACAGTCAGACACATGTAAAAGCAATTCGCCATGCTATGAGAAAGGACTGCTCAGCGCTGCAGAAACATCACGACTCAGTCTAAAATTTGACAAACACCTCAGCAGAGCTCCACTTAAATCTGCTCTCACCAGTCAACACACCTTTACCTCATCCATAGCAGACAAGTCATGAATATGCAAAGCACAGGCAAGCACTGCCATAGAAGAAAGTGAGTTGTTTTTGTTGCCTTACAAAATTGGAAAATAAACAGAGGCTGTAGAGGATCATGTCTAATCCTACAACGTGCCATATTTGTTTTGACTGACATCCCCACCTACTTTGCTGCACTGCACAGTGTGTGCAAAATGAGATCAGATCAGTGTGGACAGAATGAGAAAATGAATAAACACGAGCTGAGCTATGATGGGATTGATCTTTTATTTAGGGATACTGATACTGAAAGGGATACTGAAAATACCAGACGTACACTACTGACTGAATTTTATATTTCCTTAAACACAAAACAAAAACGCATGCACTGTGACCACTTGTCAAGCTTCTCTTTATGTCACCCTCAAAAACTCTGGGTCTCAAAATTACCACACCTGCATACACTTGTGGAGTGCCAAGTACATGGAGTCTGCACACCATTTGACAGTTATTGTAGCTGACAGATCCGTCGCTTAATTTTGTGAAGTTTAGGTCACCAAAACATGGTCCATTGATAAGACAAATGATGAATGTCAATTCAGGCTTACATAAAAATCTAATTTCAAACATTAAAATCCATGCAGGATACTGTAGGGCCACAGTGTTGTTTGTTTTGTCAGCTAACAGGTATGTGGTTGTTGCCACTGGCTGACAGAGTACACTCCATTTAGTCGGTTTTCCCAGCCCCTGCTGTTACGTGTTATGTGGTATAACGGCGCAGTGAACTGGCTGTAGCCACTGAGCTGCACCCATTGGTTTGTGGACTACTGTTTGAAACCTTAAGTTTGGCATTTTGGCTGTCTCCATCTTGGTTTTTGCCAACAGAAATGCCCATATTTGGACATGAGGGTGGAGCTGGGGAGAATACGCTACCCTTTTATCTGGTTCAAAAGGTTGCCTTGCTGGCAACTAATTAATCACAAGGTAGTTGCATCCTTAAGCATAAACCTCTTAACCATCAATTTTACTTTAAATGGGGCCATATCTTAAAAAATGAGCATCATGCTCATTATGTTAGCAATTGAGACCATAAACTCATTAAGAAAAATTTGACTGAGGTAATATATCAAGTCAAAGAAGGGTCATTTTCTCGCACACTTATATACAATCAGAATTGTATCTTATTAGCATACTGTAAGTGGTTTATGACTTACCGTGCAGCCATGCCCAGCAGTAACACTGCGGCTCGCCTGTGTAGTCCAGAGGTTTCCCGTTTGCCAGTAAACCTCTCCCACAGGACCTGCACCACAGTGGACTGGAGGTTGCTGCCACTGCCAAAGAACTCCTGCACCTGAAGAAACCAAGAGAGTCATGTTTGAATGGTCACAACTTCCCATATGTACTATTACAAGGTATATAAAATCCAAAATACATAAAGTAAAAAAAACATACACTGTACTAGTACAAGCATGTCCCTCAATATTCTGCATAGTTGTGTTTCTAAAATAACCATTATACACAAAAGTGATCCCTATAAGGGGGAAACTGGAGTTACTCACTATTTCCTCAAGACATTGGATTGTTCCCAGGGATGCATCCACCATCAGCTCAGACAGACTGTCAACAAGAGTTTGGGCTTTCATCCTAATGAAAAATGAGACAGCTACTTTAAGAAAACAACACAAAACAAATCTTTTCAAGTGTTTTTAGGTTTCCTTGCATCATAGTAACATTAACAGTAATTTTGAGCATGTACACACAATGCACCACACACAACAATCATGTAATTTCATGGCGTGTTCTGTTTCCGCTACAGTTAATCCTAAAGAAACTTCAGCAACTAACTAAATCAGAATCCCAGTTCAATTCATATTAAGATAAATGTACAATCGTCTGAATTTACATTTCATCTTTAGTTTTAGGGCTCTTCACATTTGTCATGCATGTGTGGGGTAGTTTAACGGACCTGACGGTGTCTCCCTGAGGGTTCAGATACAGGCGCCTGTAGGCCTGAACGACAGCGTCTTTAATGGCAGCGTCAGTTGACCAGACCAGAGGCAGCATCTTCCTCACTCCACTGACGGAGTTGGCAACGCTGAACTCGCACACCGTCACACAAAACTGCACCGCCTCCTGGACCACTAAAACCAAACAGTTAACAAATGTGAAAATATTTCTTAAGTACATGAATTAACCTGTAATGCACAGCCTTGAATAGGTTTGCACTCTGGTGAATATTGCCTTCTACCTGAAGTGGTTTTCCAGTAGAGCATGGTGTTAATGACAGAGATTGCTCTCTCCACTTGCAAGGCAAAGGTTTCTGTGTCTTTCAGGTATTGCACCAGCATCTCCTGCTTCTTCAGCTCCCCGTCCTCCCCCTCCTTCTCGGTCTCTTTCTGCGGGGTTGGTGGCAAGTTCTGGCTGATCTCAGAGGTGTCCTCTTCAGAGCCTAGGGAAAAAACATCAGGGACAGTATGATGTAAAAAGTATGTGTGAAATGCAATCACACAGAGTTCAACCACTAAACCATTTTTTCCATAGCTGCTCAATTACTCAACACTTCCTGCAGCTGCTGTACAGTAATTAAGTTAAATCTGTTCTCTTCGCTGCAAGGCTTTTAGTGTGTAATGCAGCAGCAGAACTGTTACATTTAAACTGACAGCATACAAAAGAATAAGCCATTCAATTCTGATTGCCTTTGCACACTTGTGTCAATTTTGCCATCTGCCGGGAATACAAGGCCCGCGTATATACAATTTAAAAAAATTATACATTATATATAAAAAACTATACTTGTCACAAATTGACACACTGCCTGCTGCTATTTGTTCTGCACCAGCACTTTGTCCACATGATCTGACTGGTTCAGGGTAATTTAGACTGTTTCAAGAAAATCCTGTGCATGAAAATCAAGACTGACAAACTTCTACTAAAGCTGACATAAACCATAATTAATGTTCATCTCAATACTTGTGCAATTTCCTTTGTGATCGCAATATGCAGTTGTCCCCGTCTAAAAGGCCAAATAGGGCTGTAACTAACAATATTTTCGTCTAAAACCTGAAACCTGTTTTTATTTTGGTATTATAAATGACAAAGAAAAGCAGCAAATTGCTGGAAGCAGCAAAAGGTTGACATTTATGCTTGAAAATGACTGAAAAAGCTGATTTTTAAAATAGTTGGCGATTAATCTTCTTTCACTTTACTGATCAATTAATTGAAATATCGTTACAGCACTAACGTTTTAAAAATCGTAACACAAGCATTAAATCAAAAAAGAGCATTTCGCATATCCCATGTCTTGTTGGTCAAATGATGTGACACAAGTTGCTTATTTTTCCATGAAATAATTGATTATATTTTGTAGCAACTCAACATGTGTATCTGGCATCATTGTAATACTTCAGCAGAATGTTCATTGGTGGAGGTTGAATGAGGCAGCTCATTTGACAAGTGTTCTTGCTCTCAATTACATCCTCTATTCTAACTAAAGTAAGATATTATAGATGAGTGAGTTTACATTGTTTACATTGACAGATAATGTAAAATGAATTCCCTCAAAGCGAGAGGAAATGCAAAGAGCTGAAGCTCAAATAAATTAAATCCTGCTTTCATTAAGATTCACATCAGAGAGCGCTTTTGATGAGTACAGTATCTCTGGATATAAAAGCCTCAGGTGAACTGAGCGCAGGTTTTACCTTTGAATATCAGAGCCAGTGTGTCCATTAAAGTCTCAACGGTGAGAGTGGACAGAGAAGCAAACATCTCAGATTCAGGGAAGCATTTGTGGGCTCTTATACAAAGATGTACTGCATTCCTGCAGTGGGAGAAAGCAAAATAAATTCCACATATCAAATTTTTTGCTAATTGACAGGGTGGGACAAATACATCCTTCATTGTAGTGACACTTCAGGCCAACACTAGTGATTAGCATCACCTGTATTTGTTGACACGGAGGTACTGAGCAACCTTCACTGCGGTTGCCCTGTCATCTTCTGCCTCCATTTCTTCCTCAACATCCCTTTCATCGTCCTCCTCCTGCTCCGCTTCTCTTGTGGGCTCCAGCTCGGTCTTGACAGTGACGAGCAGCTCGGGCTCCATGGCGGCCCACAGCTCAGAGGCTTTAATCACTGCCACTGCAGGGAGGAAGCGGGGAAAGGGGAAAATTTACAAAATCAATAAGGATGACTAGGACCCAAAAGAGAATGAGGAATGTAAATTTAAATCAATTAACAGAAGGACAGAAGGATAAGACAACTGTTTAGGGGGTTACAAATCTAGATGGTAATGTTGTATGATCACATTTGTGCTACAGTATTCTGTCTTATGTTAGAATCAAGAGGTTGTGTTTCTTTTAAAGCTAATAAAACAAACGTATATTTAAAAGGAGGCTTAACAGTAATTGTTGCCAGTGGCTGCCATCTGTGGCCACCACTTAAAAATATCAAAAATAGGGACAGCAAAACATCGATCCCAAAATGAATGTATATATTTTAAATAGTTTTTTCCACGAGTCAGGTTTTCCCCACACATTCATGTATTTATGGCAGCCTGCTACAAATAGAACATCTGCTGCCAAAAATACATTTTATATTTTGGGAGCTTGACCATTTATTCGGAGCGCTGTTGAAATATATACACCGTTATGAATTGCACCTCAAAGCACCATGTCAGCTGCATTGAAAGTAAACTTTAACCTTTTTTTCTGCTGGTCTAAAAGTTTACATTCACTCACAGCAGCTGCTCCTCTTATTCATCCATCTGATCTGATCAGCTCTGAATGGATCAACAAATAAATTATCCCCAGCAGTCACAAAACACTGCTAAGTAAAAAAAAGAACTCATGGGAAGCTCCACCTGTGCTGCATTCATGGACCTGCAAAAAAATCCAAATTTAGAGAGGGGACACAAAGTTTGCTAGGTGTAGTTTTTCCATCTCAGATCTAAAGTACGCAGCTTTTGGTACCCGGTTAATAGTTTTACTTTTGAACAAAAGCACTTTTAAAATATAAAAAATGGATTCATTGCACTTTATGAAAATGCTTAATTTTTACTAACCATTTGATCTGGCTGAAAGTTACAGGCGTGCATCTTCTGACAGCCAAGATAGCCTGTCAGTTTAAATGAGATTCTGAGTTTGGCCCTCAGATTACCAAAGAAGCAACTCACAGCTGACTGAACAAGGAAGAGAACGGGGTGACCTCTTTGCCTTTTACACATGCACACAAATGCTCACACAACAGACACACACTGTCAGCTTCATCCCCGTGATTACTCCACTGTAACTTTAAAGAAATAACTTGGGTTGAGCCAAATCACTGTAGGCAGGCCCTTACAGCAGAGCAGGAAAGCTCCTCTGCACTGCCAAGATTACCTGCCAGTCAAGGCAAAGAGGAGCCCGACTCTCATTCAGTAAGCTCGTATTCGCCTTGGTCTCATCACTGGGCAACTGAGCATGAAGAAAATAAACTCAGAGTTATTTCTCACCTGGTGCCTTTCCCTCCTGTTTCTCTTTCATCTCTCTGAGTTTAGCGGTCTCTTTCTCCAGCGGCTTCTTCAGATCAGCACTGCTCAACTGAAAGAAACAGGAACATATTCCAGTGAGATTGTGAACTCTAATAAGTGTCTTCTACTCTGCGTTGAAATCATGTTGCTTTCAGTCACCTTGCAGCTGTAGGGGTTGTGTGCGATGAAGGCTGCCAACAGCTGGATGGCGCTCTTCACCACATTTATGGATTTGTCCATCAGCCGACCCACAGCTAGCTCCATCACCTCACTGTACCTGCACAGGGGCAGGGCCTAAACACACAAAGACTGCAATTATCACCACAGGAGACTTTACCAGCATGCATTTACAGATACATTACAAGTGAATGAAAACATACTTTGCTGTTGACAATGCGTGTGTAGACCTGTAACACACGTGTCCTGACATGGGAATGTGTGTCATGCAGATGTTCCTGAAGTGTGTCAAAGAAGCGGTCACGGTCTGCTTTGCCAGACTCATCGAGCCCGTCACCACACAGGACTCGCACAAGGATCTCTCCCAGTACTTCACACACAGCGACACGCATTGTGTGGCTCTGGAAAACACCAAGAAATAGAAATTAAGTCTGAAACCAATCTTGATCTTGCATCAGTAAAATAATATTTTAGTTTACACAACAAGCATAGACTGTTTAATGAGGATTTATGCATAATTTCACGGTAAATCTTGCAAGAATAACAGTGTGCATTGAAATTAGGGCTGGGCGATATGGAGAAAAATAAATATTAATGTAGTTTTGACCAAATATCTTTATCGAAATTGCAACAGTACTGCAGAGTTGACTATTGGTGTTTTGACAAAATATTTACATAATTAACTTTTTTAAAAATAATTATCAGTGCTGTGATACAGTGATTAAGTGGGTAAAGACAAATAATGGAATGGCAACAACAGTCTGGTAACTGCAGAAAAAAAACATCACTTTCCTGCAATAAAGCCTTTAAAACTAAAAAAAATATAAAAGGAGAGATCATGAGTCAGTGACAGGAGCCAAACTTCAAGGAGCCAAACTTTTGCATGAGTTCTATTGGAGTCAACATAGCGGGTATGGCAAATGACACTATAGCCTGTCATATCTTTGTCTTTTCAAGTCTGATTTAAAAAAATCATTTAACCAGATTGAAAAACACACATTACATGATGCTCACTGATGTTTTTTATCTAAACATGCATGTTCATTTTCCTCATTATTACCCTTAAAAACAGAACATGGTTATGCAACACGGGCTTGAGATGCCACTGCAAGACAAAGCCATGATTTGTTCGGAGACGTATAACAAGGAAAATGAAAATGCATATCTAAGATATATTATAAGATATATATTATATATTGATAGCCTTGCACCTACGTGATGTACGTATAACTACCCTCTGTCAAATAATCAATTGTCCAGCCCTAATTAGAACTACTTGAGCAAATAAAATACAATACTTGTGTAAAAAAAACACATCTCTTTGTGTCTAGATGAGTTTCTAAACTCGGCCCTCAGATTACCAAAGAAGCAACTCATTGCTAACTGAATAGTAATGAGAGATGGGTGAACTCCTTGCCTCTAGCACACAACACACACAACAGACACACAACACACTGTCAGCATCATCCCAGCAACTACTCCGCTGTGACTGTAGAGGAATAATTTAGGCTGAGCCAAGTCACTGTAGGCAGGCCCTTACAGCAGAGCAGGAAAGCTCCTCTGCACTGCCAAGATTACCTGCCAGTCACGGCAAAGAGGAGCCCAACTCTCATTCAGTAAGCTCGTATTCGCCTTGGTCTCATCACTGGGCAGAATGTGAATGGAATAGGGGATAAAAACTCAAACACAGCCTAGGAAACAATCACATCCTGAATTAGGGGTGATGCATTGCAGAATAATAATAGCAAAAGTTGCAGCTGAGAAAGACGAGCAAATTAAACACAAATCCATACTTTAGCACCGACTACTTTCTGTCCCTTTTGAGTCACTTCATCATAAATGAACATTTGCACTTTAAAACTACCTAAAATTTAATTGGATGCTGCAAAGTCTCTGTCAGGTGTGAAAATACTGCTACAAGTAGTCTGTTACCCTGTGAAGCAGAAGACATGGTAGCACTCTCCTGTCACAGAAACATTCAAAATACAATTAAAAAACCCTTCCTCTCTTCTCTACATCTTTTTTTAAATATGCGATGACATTACCACATAATCCAAGATGACAGGGCCTTCACAGAAATGTATGTACCTAACAGCTCAGTGCTCCCCATATTGACAGAATTACATAAACCTCTACACAGAAAGTCTAAAAGGGCACAAAGAGCAGTGATTTGTGGGGAATTAAATCTCGAACTCACTCGGGCAGAGTGCATGTACTCAGAGATTTAATTCTTTGCATGAGCAGCCACCCAAGTGATGACTCATTAATATTAAGGGTTCCTCTTTTGCATTATATGCAGTACCTCTCCTTCCAGGTGTGTGATGAGCACACTAATGTTGGGGATCATTGACTCCGGCACCAGGGCACCAAGTTCCGCAATGAAGGAAGCAAAAGCTTTGACCCCTGAAGCCTCTCTAGCAAGCTCCTCACTGGACCTCTGACCAATCTCCCTGAAAGAATGGGGAAAAAACGTCAAAGCATGAACTTTCAAACATGACAATTTGCAGCCAAAGAATTTGATTTCCATGAACAGACTGTTTGCTGGAAACTAACCTGATAACTTCTCCAATGATTGCCCTGACTCCATATTCAGTGCTCCACACAGACACCGCCTGGGCAAACACGGATGACAACTGCTCGAAGTGTTGCAGCAACTGAATCACCTTTACACTTGCACCTGTAAGAGTTTACAGAGAGTACACACTAAAATAATAATGAACAAGTTATGCTGGATACATCTTATAATGTTGCTTTTCATACATGACGTTATTGGAACTGACAGGGTTGATATGCTCCCTCAGTTATAATTCTTGCTCACAGGTTCAGTACGTGACTGTGAGACTCACCCAGGAGGTGGTTGTACTTCTTGATTAACACCCCCAGTAGGTGGATTATACAATCTCTGGTGGGTTTGCTCTTGACATGGCTGATGGTCGGGTTCTCAAGAAGTTTGTAGCAGCAGCAAGTCACACAGCTAAAAGAAGAAAGGGACGGAACAAAGAATTTGAATATTAGAAGTTTGCTCATGTTGTGATAAAATAAAAAAAACTGCATGGAAAGCATTTTGAAGCCCAGATCAAAATCTACAGTGTATTCAGAAACTCTGTATCCATTAGAACATTTTGAAGAGCTATAGCAAATCCATGCTTGTGATGGTTATTAAGGCAGCCCACTCAAAACCTGTTTTATGTATTACCTCTTGCTAAGAACCTAAGTATTAAGAGCTTTTGGTAATGACATACAAATTAAAAACAAATGAGTCTGTTCTGTAGAAACCATTCACTGCATGTCCTTATTGCTAAAAATTAAAAAGCTGCGACTCTGAGGAAATGTTCAAAACGGAAACATTAAATGGGCAATTTAATGCAGTCTCAAGATCATCTTACCTTATTAGGTTTAGTACGACATTGTTAATGGAAAGGCATTTATATAAGCACCAATTAAGGCTACAATGTTATCACTTCAGGGCAAAGAAGTGGGAAATTACACCATCTAACGAAATTAAGACAGGAGTAGGCTTTTCTGCTGCCAGTGTCTCAGATGTAAGACAGCAAAGTTGGAGAGATGCATGCACACTGGGATAGGGCTGGGTCATAAAATACTCTGTACCCTTGCCCATAGCTCCCCGGTCAACCTGACAAGTAATACCTGACGAACTCTTCCTCCACCAGGGAAAGGCTCCAGAGAGAACGGATATCCAGCTGGAGGAGCTGGACGAGGGCCTGCAGCACCTTCTCCCTCTCAGAGTCCCATTGCAGTAATCCTTCTCCGCCTCCTTTGCCTTTTTTACCACCCTGCACAAGACGACAAAACCTGATTAAGATGCACAAATACTCCACTCAAAAAGTCTTACCCAAGACAACCAAATAACATATTACTATACATGCCCTCAGGTTACCAAAGACTGTAATTCATATTTGCCAAACCAACCATGGTGAGACTATAGCCTCTTGCCAGCTGATACATATACATTCATACGACAACACACACAAAGACAAACATTCACACGTTGTTTGACATCTCCGACCTGTACCATCCCATTGCTCTTGGGGGGCAGAGGTTGTAGGAGGTGACAATTTCACTGTTGATGGGCCCTTACAGCAGTGCAGTAAAACTCAACCACACTACCAAGACTACCCATCTCACACCAAGCTAGAGACCACAATCTCTTGGTTTGACTGAATCATTTAACTTGCCATGATATCATCATGTGGGCATTTAAAAGGTTAAACACAGAACAATCAGTGGCATAACCAATAACAACATATTTCTTAGCAATTTCTCTAATAACCATACCTTCCCAGGTGCTGTGACAATACTCTGTCGATAGGAATCACTCTCAAAGGTCTCTGTGAGTTTGCAGAGCAAGTAGACACTCATTTTAACCGCATTAAGCTTCTCTTTGCGCTCTGCAGCTGAGACGGTGGTGGACATGAGAACCGCAGGCAGGGAAGCAGCCAGGCCACTAACAACTGAAAGAAGAAATCCAGACGTGTGATCACCTCAGTATATCAAGATGATATTTTTGTCTATTTAAACATGCAAACGTGGAAAAAACGTCTAACCTTGTACTAGTAACTCCAGAGTATCCTCTTTCACACCCAGCTCCACTGAGTTGCAGTGCCTTGAAAACCAAAGAGAAGTTTAATTTTACTCATACAGCTCTTAAAAGCAATAACTGGATTAAACAATATGTGATCTGTACTTACTGTAGCACGCTGTAGCCTGTGTCAAAGTGTTCCAATATACACAAAGGCCCCTGGCTTCTCAATGCTGACTTAAATTCTGTGAGAAGGAGAGAAAAAACAAAAGTTAGTTAGGTCACAAACACACCAGCACAAATGAAAAAGAAAAGCCATTTATTCAAGTTTACTACTTACTATTGAGATAGGGTGGCAGCTGTTTTGGGGGCACCACATCCTGAACGACATACTGGTTGATGCCCCCAGTCTTCACCAGGTCACCCACACACACAGGCACAAAAAAGTCCCAAGACATTGCTACACGAAAAAGCAGACACAATAGTTTACTTGGAATATTTAAGGTGAACACAACCTAAATTAAGAATTTCAATGTGTTATTTTCATGGCCTTTAAGTTCAGTTATCAGCAGAAATGAGCTGCTCTCTCTCAAAGTCAGAATAAAGATAAGTAAGTCTCAAACTTTTGATGTAATATGATTTCAAGTGTGGAGCAGCTCAATAAACAATGAGGACAAGCCTGATTTTGTGGACTCACAAAATATTTGTTTTCTTTGTTTCATACCCCAAAAGAGCTTGATTTTATTGTAGTGTTCTCAGCTCTGAAGCAGAATACCCAAAATATTCAGAACATTCCCCTGGCTGCTCTCAGAGCCTCTATAACATCTTTCCCAATTGTCTATGGTGCAGCTTCAGACTTTATTTTAGCTTTGTTTTAGCACTCCAGTTTTTGGATTTGTGAGTTGTTCATGTCGATCATATACTGTAAATGAAGTACATACAGTCTATGATGTTGACTAATATTTTCAACTGTCTCAGAAAGAACAACGTACTCATTTTATGGATGGGCGTAGTTCATCTTTAGTCACTTTAATCACTCGCTACAGCCACTATGCAACGTTAGCATCTTTGTTCATCACATCAAGTTTATATTTCAGTCCTTGAGTGTAGCTAGCTGGTAAGCTAAAGTACACAGGACTTAACTACTCTAGCCTGCCAACTAATGCTAGTCGACATGACTGACTTTGACTCTAATTCAGTCTTTCTGGCAGCTGGAAAATGTTAACTGTGTTATGAGAAAGCGAACACAATCCTGTTTCACTGTCTAACTATAGAAGAATTCAACTAAGTCCTTTAATATAAGCACAACAAAAAGCCAACCGAGCAATAAATAAATGGGATGCTAAATATGTTTTCTATCGATACAAAATGTAACAAGAGTTTCTATTACACAAAGGGTAACGTACAGGTTTGTTGTTATGTTTTAGGCGACCCACAGAAACTACTGCTAGCTATGTTAGCACAGCAGCTAGCTGGGCTAGCGCAGCTACGTACTTGTTGGCTGTAACTTTATTATTTAACCGAAAGGACAATATTTAAGCTTAGAATACAGCTCTGTTTCACTTATTCTCCGACATAACACTCACCTGTAGCGGCTACAGTCCCCTCAGCCACAATGACGAGCAGTAAAGACAAAGATATAGGCTGCCCTCTCGGCCGTCTGCGGGCGGTTTGAAACCGCAGGTTTTCAAATTTGTTTGGCCCTCGCGCCAAAGCGCCGACGCTCTGACGTCACAACAATGCGACATTTTTATTGAACTATTTTTTAAAATCTTATTGGCTTGAAAACGTTGAAAATTTAAAAATCAAAAATGTTATATTGGCAAAAATTATTATTCAGACATTTCAGTTTTATTCCATCTGTCTGGCAGACCATGAGGGTTGTTATTATTAATTTATTTTTAGTTTTATTTACTTATTGTGCAATTTGATTAATTTCACGTTATTTTTATATTCTAAAATATATTTCATACAACTTATATAATGACAAAAGTGACTATACATAATCCATGTGTTGAATGTATGTATTCAATAAAGTTTGAAAGAAAGATTTTGCAACAACAGATTCAAGTATTAAAATGTATTATTTTTTTAAATAATTAAAAAAAAATAATAAATTGGGCCTTTATTGTAAATCAGATCCATCTATTACGGTGGTCAAATAAGAGAGAAACTCTTAAAATACACTAAACCAGGTTCCACCTTCATATACTGTATTTGGATTTGTATAAGATAAACTTCCCAAGTATAAGGATGTTATTAATCAGAGGCCAATCCTTATTATTATCCATCAGTCCATAAATATTGTCCTCTGGAGAAAAGTTTTCTTTTTTTAAATTTATATTTTTAAGAAATCCAGTCATGTACATTAAGCTATAAAGCTTCAGAATTCATACATTGGAAAACTACAGTTATTGGCTTTTATTCCAAATTGTAACAATTCACTGGATGTATACACTCAACTTAAGATTTTAAAATTGATTGCTTTTGCTTTGGGAGTTATGGGGAACTTTGGATTTTCTGCCTGTTACACCTGAATAGTACTTTTAGAATAGATGGCTACATTGCATTTTTGTAAGATACTATAGGGTATGAGGTGTAATTAAACAAACTTCTAATTGTTTTGTTTGATTTCATTTAAATCACAGCCCCCAATGGAAAGTTGTGAGGGACGAGGGGAGACAGGAGTAGAATAAGTTAAAATTCCATTAAGGATTTAAACAGTTTGATGTTTTCACACAACGCTGCCACTTATTGGACAACTGTGAACATTACAGGACGAAGCTGCAGCTATAAAGATACAGTATGAGGCAACTATCTGATGAAAAACACACAGAGACGAAGGACCACAAAGCCAAGTTTTTTTTTGAGGTAGTAGCTGTATTCAAATGATTGACAACACAATCACCCCTTCTCCACTGTACCAATGTTTCAGCTACAGAAATGACAATACTTTTCACAAAATGTCTTACTTTCTATACAGCACTCAATCAAATGTTAAAATGAAATGATTTAACTTACTACCTACAGATGACAAATACTGTCAGGATGCAGCATCTGTCTTCATGTTCTTTTGCCATCTTGTAATATTTAAAACATAAATCTAGTGTTCCAAGGCTAAGCACAAGAAACTAACTATACAACAAAGCAAAAAAGTATCCAGGGCCTAACTTTTTTTTTTCAGAGAAAAATACTTGAATTTGTAGTCGTACATGTGTATAAAGTATAAAGTATTGTGATAAGTTGAACTGTTAAACCGTTGGGGGCAGTTGTAGTGTTTATTATTCACTCGTAAAACAAAATGTAAAAAAAAAAAAATCCAAAAAAAAAATCAAAAAAAAAGCACCAAAAGTAACTAAAAAATATATTGTTAACCGTTAAAAAAAAACAAAAACAATATTTAAATAAATTTGTAACCACTTGGCTCCTTCACACACGCTGCACCAGAGGCAAGGCAAATTACGTAAACCAAAAGAAAAAGCACCAAATGTTAAGGAAGATGAAAAACGAAAATTCTAGTAACTAATGAAGAAATTTTCTTCTCATTTTCCATCTGATCAGTGTCCACCTTTCGTTCCAGGTGTCCTTATTTTCTCTTTCTGTCTTGAGAGCATCGAGGACAGTACCTGCATTGAAAAGATTTTTTTTTAAAAACAGCAACATTTAGCTGACTGATTTGAAGGGGTAATAATTCAGACTTTTATTGCACAAACTGAAAAAAATGGACAGTACATTGCTGCCCGTGTTTCTTACCATTTGCCTCTTGGTTTGGTCGTCAGGCCAACACATGCAAAATGGAACCACTCAATGGAGCACTGGAGTAAATACAAAAAAACGATAATGTGCTTTTCAGTATTCCTGCAAATGGAGCACTTTGTTGAGACATAAGGATTCAAAAAAACAAGGTGATCAAAACCAAAATCAATATTTCAAGAGAGAGAGAGAGACGTCACATATAGTATGCATAGTTTATCATTTGGTAATTAATAATTCGTTCTGTCATCTGTGACCTTATCGCCAGAGGAAGAGACTGCAGGACTCCTCAGCCTCTTAATTTGTGGTTGGCATATGTGTTACACAGTATACATTACGGAAAGGATGCACATGTAATCTGACGTATTATAGATATATTACATCATTAAAGCTTCTATTTTGTATCATTACTCTTGTCTAATCATGTCAATTTCACATAAGTACACAACTGCTGGTATTCAAAGTTAATGTTATTTAGGCACATATCAACATTGAATTAAATGTTGTTTGGAAAGGACCCTCACATTAAAGGGCCCATGAAATTAATAAATACATTAACTGTATTCTTATTTGTGTTGTATGCCACAAAAGGGCATTGTGGCAGAAACTGGTATTCTTATTTTGGCTCTGACTGTAAAATGCCACTATTTTGCTTTTGGGAATGTTTACAAAAGCCAATAAAATGTGATTATATGACATGAATGATTATGAGGAATGCGACTAATACCTGCCAAATCCTTGGAGACTTTGAAGAGACTTTTAGAAGTGTAAAGTCTTACATAAGAAAATACAGGGAGTTGTGTCGTGCTCCCAGGATTTCCATTGTTTGGTGTAAGGTAATAATTAACCAAGTAATTTTTGGTTGTATTTTATTGTAGATTTTTTTGGTACTTAATTTTATCTAGTGACTTTAGTCCTTGTATTTGCACTCAACATTATTTGTTAAGCTCTAGCCACTTTTCTGTGTCTTATTTTTCATTAATCTGTTTCCTTTTCTTTCTACAATTTTAGTTCAACGCGTCGATAAAAGCCATCTCCTCTGCAAACGCCCAAACATAGATAAAACATCGTCCACTTTATCCTCCTCCACCTCTTCTGTAAGTGCACGAGCATCATTTAGCCACAGAAATAAAGTGAAGCACAACATCAGTGCACTTTACGTGACCCCTGACAGACACTGGAAAGTGGCCATAAAATAAAACTCACATCAGTATTGTCACAGCCGATCATCTCGCCGTACGAGACCTGATGACACAGACAGTAAGTGGGTTCGTTGGGGTCCACTGGCATGTCCAGCACATCAGATGGGTGCACATTCCCAAAGTTGGTGGCAGGGCTGTTGAATTCTCCTCTGATGATGAGGGAAAAGTGACAATGTAAGAATATGATCATTAAACCAACAAAAAATTTAAATATGAAAATTAAACACGAGGCATTACGAGCCGGAAAAGCAGAAACACAACGTACGGTTGAAGGAGTTTGACTTTCTTCTGTGCACTCTTTGGACTGCCATCTTCGTCTGAACTCTTCACTTTAGACCTTGTTTTAGCCGTCTTCTTCTCTTTCTGTCTGGTTTCAGCTGGAATTACAAAACCACTTTAGTTTTCCTCCAAGTTTGGTTTTGGATGCCTCGACAGTCGTCTGCGCATAAAATATAAAGACACAACAAGACCGACACACACCTTTCTTTCCCTTACTGGAGGTGGAATCATAGTCTGTGCTCTCTATCTGCTTCTCTTTCAGGTCAGCCTCAAACCGAGCCAGGTCCGTGTCCAGACGTCTGATGTGTTTGTCGACCTGCAGAAAATACAACGTCAGCAGTGATTGCAATTGATTTATTTAGCACATATAAAAAACAGCAATGTTATACATTTCAATAAAAGGAGACAGAACCAGAAAAACCCTCAAGGAGCTTGACAAGTGAGGTTCTCCATGAAACTATCAATCAGTGCATCGGTCTCTTATCATTGATAAGAAAAAAGTTATAAAATTATAATATAAAATGTTATTTTATTTTATATGTATATTTTATATATATATATATATATATATAGGCCAAAATTAACAAATATTACTAAGAAAGGACAGGCAGAGACTAGTTATGACACAGTGGGTCCATCAGCTGTTCCAAATGATATTATCTAAACATGTATGAAAAACAGCGCTTTTTCTAAGATACGAACCATTTCATAGGTCTGCATGGCCAGCTGCACCTTATCATCTCCAAACTCCTTGCATTTACTGTAAGACTGCTGGATCTGCCTCAGTATGGACAGCTTTTGTTCAGAGGAAAGCGTTCGGGCGTTGGCTGTGTACTCCTTAGCCAGAGAATCTATCTGTCCCTTCAGATCTAAAACAGAGACAAGGAGGAAAAAGAAAACAAAAAAACAATAAAACTTGTGTACCGTCAATACTTCTCATATATACATGATTTGCAATACTTGAATATTAGGTTTCTGCTTATTGTTTACTGTACAAGGGAGTTTATTTGTATTTATGCCTTCAAAACATAAGTAGGATACTGGCCAGGATAGTTTGGGAATTTTAACATCACTCACAATTAACAACAAAAGTCAGTTATTACCACAAAGCTGTTTAGAAAGTGTTATGGAGGGTGTAGTTCTGAAGAAAATTCTACTTACGAGGTTACGGCTTTACTGTGTTCTTTGAAGGCTGATTTATAGCTGATCAAATGCTCTACACTAAACTTACGCTTTAGCCTATGCAAGTGACCTGTGCTACTGTGAGCATTTATACTTTTGAAGGAAATGGTTTTCAGATTAAAAACATCTGCCTGGAGCCTGCGCCTTCAGTGAATGCAGAAGCGTAAACAGGGTTCCTACAGCTTAAGGCAAGTGAGATTTAAGACTTAAGGAATAAAATGTAAGACCAATTTTACAATAAATAAAACTGAAAAACAGTGAACCGACATCAATGACTTGGTGTTTAGGGACAATTTTGCTCAAAGGTTTAATTTAGCATAAAACTTTTTTTCATTCAAATGAAAAATTAGATGAGCTACTTTCAATATCAAGAGGAAAAAAAACTTTTTCTGCATGTCAGAGACAAGGTTAGACATGGAAAAAAAAAGAAAAGAAAAGAAAAGAAAAGAAAAGAAAAAGATGAATAGAAACCTAATTCTAGTGCCCCAAACATTTTTAAGACTTTTGAAAGATTGGTTTAAGGCATTTTCATACAAATTAAGGCCGTATTTTTAGATTAATGAATTCTGAATCTTTTTTTTAGACTTTTCTGGGATCCACGGGGAACCCTGATAAACCAGCTTAAGTCATGATCCAGAAATTAGTCCCCAGTCTTGGATTATTTTATGTGAGGGATTTTCAGTGGCTTAAATAACTCAAATGATCTAATATCACACAAGAAAATATAAAACATTAGAGAAGAACAAAAATGTGCATAGCAGTTGTTTCCCTCTTAACTTTATTATTCTTTTAATCATCTTTGGACCCCTCCGGCTTTCCTTGGGATCCCTTTGGGGGCCCCGGCCTTCAGGTTGGGAACCACTGCATATATCACAATGTTCAAACATGAAAAATAAAAGTGCCACAGTGAGCTTCAACAGGCCTCTGTAACAAACTGGAGCACAGTCTCGTGTGTTTTCACACCATTTCCTGGTTAAAATCAGGAGTCACACGGTTCATTGTCCTCACCCTCAGTGCGTTGATCCAGGTCCCGCATCAAATTGAAGTTTCTCTGCAACTCAAAGGGCAGGTTTTCTATGCCTGGTGTTGCGGAGGGGGAGAAAACAATCACACAAATCCCGCTTTTAGTGAGCTCAACATGAAACAGTAACGTTAACACAAGCGGGGCGACGCCAGTTAGCTTAATGATGCTCAGGCTGCCATTAATGATGGCGCTCTCGCTAACGTTTAATCGTATAGCTACAAACAGCAAGGGGCACAAAAACAACGGGCTTTTCTTGTCAGGTTAATTAAATCTAGGTCCGCATAGTTTGTGCAGTGTGTTTGCCATGCAATGTCAAACTGCATCCTTTCTCCGCTGCGGTGTGTTGACCCAGCAAATAGACTGAGCCTAAACCCGCGGACCGTTAAGAAACGGTTAAATCAGTTTGTTCGGTGCGCGGGTTATTCAGGAGCTACGATACACAATAAAAGACAAAGCGCAAAATAAACTAAGTGGATTTATATGTTTTTCAATGCATTTAACTCGTAAGAAACAGCTTACTGTCCAAATAATGCTCCAAATACATCCCCGCCGCCATCTTAGAACATGTAAACAACACAGCTTCCGGTCCGAAATGGACAAATCTGATTGGCTGTTTCCACAGTCTTGACAACACTGTTCTCCAGCACAAATACACATCCCAAACGGGTGTACATATTTTTTAGGTAAAAAATAAATCAATAAAATAAAATAATAATAATACTATCTGGCATATGGCAGCCCCCTTTAGCACTTAGTTAGCTTTAAAATAAAGTGAATTTATGATCTGTGTGAATTTAATTTCAAGATAAATCTCACAAAATTCTGACTAGTCTGAAATCTAAATTTAAGATATTACTTATTAGAAGTCAGCAAATAATAATAAGTCATTTAACTGTACATACAATTGCACTGAAAGATGGCAACACGTTTTAATATTTGGATTTTTGCCATTAACATCCTGTCAAGACAGAACCTGGAGCATGACAAGCCTATTCAGCAAATTAAAGCTTATTTTAGAAAATAAAGTGCATTTATGACAAGAGTAAACTCAAATTTATGATAAATCTAATACAATTCTGACTTGTCTAAATTTAAAATTTGAGATATTTCTTAGTCTTTACCAACAAAAAACCCTTTAATGGTCTGGAAAATTGGATTCAAAGATTGCAATAATTTTTAATATCTGGAATTTTCCATTTACATTTTGACTACTCAGAACTTAAAATCGAGTTACCTTTAGTGTAGTTCAGACTATTCATAGTTTCAATTTTAACAAGTCAGATGTTTGGTGAGAAATTAGTTTGTGGTTAAATTTTAGTTGTAGATATCTGAAACTGGAATGATGACTTATCAAACTAAGTTTACCAGTCAAACCACATTAATAAATTATGTTTAATATGAAATGAAAGATTATCAAGTAAAAGCTATTAGATGCAAAAGTGTTTTCCATCACTGCCTTGAAAAAAAAAACAAACCATCTGACCATCAGTGACCAGACAATCCTTGAATACCGAAAAACAAGTAAAACTTCTCACTGATGAACCAAACAGTTAATAAGATATCTTAAAAGATTTATTGTGTTTTACAGATTCATGGAAGTTATTCCACACTGCAATTAAATCAACAGACAAACATGATGAATATTTTGTGATACAAATAAAAAACAGCGGCCCGAACTTGAAAGCGAACATCTTTAACCAGTCGGATTTAATTTGCACACAGGCTTTACAAACATATCTGACTGTCACATACAGTATCGCTGCTCATTTGTCAGCTGAGAAGGTCTCGGTCCATAATGACGCTCTACAAAACTCTTACATACTCAAGTACAATTTATCACACTGTACACACGTCACTCTCCTTGTTTTTCCAACATGTTCTTCAACTTTTTGAATTTATTCTTTCCCATTCTGTTCTTTCCCTTCATGGGTGTCTTTCTCTGTTTGCCCTGCTTCTTCTCAAATCTGCTCTTTTCCTTTTTCTCAGCCTTTGACTCTTTAGTTTCACCGGCTGTCTTCACCGCAGGCTTCTTAGCCTCTGCCCCTTTCACAGTCTCTCCATCCATCTTGGCTTTCTTTGCCTTTTTAGGTCCAGCAGGTGAGTCTTTTTTGCCTTTTGGCTTGACGTTTGCTGTTCCGTTGGCTTTACCCTTTAAGTTGGGTACGCTCTTCTTTGCCTTGTCGCTCTTGGATGGTTTCTCTGCAGGAGAGTCTGTCACCGCCGTCGCCTGAGAAGCTTCTGCGTTTTCTTCTTCTACATAAATGAAAAAACAGAGGATGAGTTCCTGTTAAACAGCATAACTATCACGATGAAAGCTGGCATGTGCTCGTAAGAGAAAGCGTTACCTTTGTCTGTTGGTGCGGTTGGAATTACGTTGGAGAATTTCTTCAGCTTGGCCACAAAAAAACCGTCCATGTTGTGGGAATGAGGGTAAAATCGGCGAGTCAGTCGCATAGTCGGGTGGAATCTACGTTCTTTGAACCTAAAAAAAAAATGCAAATTAATTTAGGCTTTGAAATCAATGTTTCAATGACTCAACCACACTGCGAAAACACATATTGGTTTTATATTTACCTGGTGAAGCCCTCTTTGCCAAAGTCAAGTCCAGTGGGAACTAATTTCACGTTCCTCTTCTTTAAAGCGTAGTCCACCACCCATTCATTCTCCTCCACCTGGTGGAACACATTTTGATCAAAACCTTAACCTTTCTGTTACGTGCTCACAAATAACAAGTAAATCTAAGAATGAATTAGCTGAATGTACATTACACGTACCATTATTGAACATGTGCAGTAGACCAGATATCCTCCGGAAGAGGACTCTGCATTCACAGAGTCGATGGCGGAAAGAATCAGTTCTTTCTGTAAGTGAGCAGAGCGTTGGATGTCGGCTTCGTCCTGTCAGGAATTTAAAAAAGCATTAAACACTTATTTCAGTGTTTCCCACAGAAATACATTCGATGCCTGGCACGAGGGAGGGGGGACAGCAAACCTTCAGGTCATTTTTTTTTTGGTCTCTTTTTGATAATTTTCTGTGTCACTTCTCTAAAGTTGGAGGTTTCTGTGGGTCTCTGAACACAGCTAAAGCAGAACAAACTTTTTGATTATCACATTCAAGACTTCCTTCCAATCAGTTTGTTGTCGGCTCAATCAGAGTTAATCAGAGCTGACTGATGGATTAAAGAAGCAGCTGCTGCAAAGATAAGGAAAGCAAACTTCCTCTGTTAGACAGGTTAGAGCCAGCACTGGACTGTTGTGGTTTCCACAGGAATGCAGACGGTTTCATCTAAAAGTAGGTTAGAGAAATGCTGGACAACACAAAAAAATATATGAACTAACAAACATTAAGTTTCACTTTCACTGCAATTGACTCTCTGCTGCTCAGTCTGTGCCCAGAGTATGCTCCATTTCAAGAGAGAAAGAGAGAAATGAAACTCCAAAACAAGAAAATCTGTGTGTGGTGGCAGATACTGATTTTGTGGTGCCGCTAATAAATGAATGTGAGAAACCCTGTATTTAAAACCAAAAATATACAAATGTATGTGCGTATGCGTAAACAAGTAATGGTGTTTTACCTTACTGGTCTTCACAGCTGGATCTTTAGCGATGACTCCTGTGCCTGAGCATGGAGCATCAAGCAGCACTCTGTCAAACCCACCCATCACCTGTAGACATAACGTTCAACAAGTCAGAAAACTATATAAAACTAGATAAGATAATCCTTTATGAGTCCCATAGTGGGGAAATTCACAATTATATAATAACAAACAATAGATAAAGTTAATATAAAACTACAGACATAATGTTTTTCTACAGATGTGTGTCTGTTACCTTTGGGAACTGTCTTCCATCGTAGTTGCAGACAACAGTGTTGGTGACTCCCAGACGGTGTATGTTGCCCACAACACTTTTCAACCTGTCAGCGTTGGCATCGTTAGCCACGATCATCCCCGTGTTTCTCATCAGCTGAGCTGAGGGTGAAACATTCGCATAAACAGTTAAATAGGTTTCATTTGACATTTCAACTTGAAAGATCACAGAAACTACTGAATATTACAATAGCTTTGTTTCAGCTGTAGTGTAGACCAATGAATTGTAAAAAGTTCTCACAGGCAAACATTAATTGGTTACAGTTTCTCACATGCAGGAATTTGATGTTCTTTAATGTTGTTTAGGAAAGTACAGAAGATATTCAGTTTAACTCTTATTTAGATAAACCAGGAATTTAAAAACATCATGTTGGGTTTTAGTAAATTATAATGGGCATATTTCACCATGTTTTAGACAAAATGATTAATCTATTATTTGAGAAAAGGATCATCAGAATAATCAATACTGAAAAGTTATCTGCAGCACTCCTCTATGTTATACAATTCACAAACACCTCATAAACTGAACGGAACAAGGTATTATTGCAGCATATCTTACCAATATAGGTGGTCTTGCCTCCTGGAGCTGAGCTCATGTCCAACACTAACTCTCCCTCCTGCGGAGAAAGCGCCATCACAGGCAGAAAACTGGAGGCGCCCTGCAGCATGTACTGACCAGCGAGATACTCTGGGGTTGCACCTGTTTTAAAGCATGAACAGAATTACGGTTAAAGCTTGTGTGGCTACAGTCGGCCTCAGATATTCTCCAATAAAAAGATAAATAATAGCTTGAGTCAGATCACTGACGTGAGTATGCTTGAAGTTACCTATAGGTACAGACGAGTCATAGATGACCAAACCCACTTTAGACCATTTCCCCAGAGGATCGAGGTTCACTCCTCTGTTGATCAGGGCCTGAACCAGGAAAAACACATACCACAGAGTTTAACATGTGAGCACCTAAAGGCAGAATCTAATACAATACTGGTCAAATCATTTGGTGAGGGGGATCTCCTTGTGTTCAGTTCTGGATTTTGGGGTTAATGATACACTCAAATCTTTAGTTGAACATTTGCGTCTTTTAATCTAGGATTTTATTTCTGACACTTTTTAAACAGGCTCTGTCTCCTCTACTATTGTATGGATGTAATGGCAGTTTCAGCCAATATGACATTAAGTTATTGTTATAAAAGTCACCAACTGTAACTTCTAATAAAAAGGCCATTTGTATATATATGACTCATTGTATGTTACCTTAAATACATGAAGAAAACTTTGCTTTTCCCAACATGCCTCTAGACTGAACGAAGAATCCAAAAAAGGTGAACACTCATAATTAAGTAAAGTGAATGTGGACCATTTCACAGTAAAACAACATCAAAACGTCTGTTTACAAACTCTCACGCAACTAAAGCAGTATAATCCAAGTCTCATTTATCCAGTCGCATGCTCAGTGCTCCCCAAACACGTGCATACTCACTAAAACATTATGATTAAAACACATCAGTACAAACAGTCTCCTGCATGAATGTGTAGAGTGCCGGGGCACACGCGTGCAAACTCATACTCACATGCAGGCTCAGGGTGCTCTGCTCAACATAAAGATTTGTAAAAAGAAGGGTTGTGGCAAAAATGCATGTTTCAGAAGTACTGAGCATATGGCTGTAGAATAAATGAGCCTTGGATTATACTGCACGAGCTGTTTGAGGGTTTGTAAAAAAGATGTTTTGATATAGTTTTGCAGTTGATAAACTTAGTCCCCATTCCTCATTAATTTATGAGGAATGTTTGCTTTTTTTGGATTCTCTGCTCACCATGGAGGCATGCGAGAAAAAACATTTCCTCACAATTCAACATCACTCTGTGTATAACTGATATACAATGGTAATTTTGTGGGTGAGGTATTCTTTTAATCCATGTCTCCCACCATTAGCAGTTACCTGTGCAAGATCCCTCCTCCTTGTTTTCAGTGTGTTGGTCCGTATAGTGACGGGTCTGTGAATTTCATTGGCCTCCAGGAAGTCAACCAGCTGTAAGTAAGAAGAAGAAAAAGATTCCTTTCATTAAAGAAAAAACAGAAATCAGCAAATTAAAAAGATTTTAGATTTAGTTAGATTCATAACTGCACATCAATCAGTTGTAATCATTATAAAAAGAACATCAGAGTGTGTTTTCTTCGGTGCAACGGGGGAAAAAAAGATTACTCACCTCTGAAAGAGGGAAGAGGTCCATTAATTTCTCAATAAGGAAGATGTTGTAGCTGTAGTAAGTACACAGATCTTTCTTCAGCAGAGAGGTGTACTCTGCTCTCTCTTTCCCCTCCTCCTTTTTTGTTGAGAAATTACAAAGGACATCAATGTTGTCTTTTACTCTTTGATAGATCGTCTTCAGGTCCAGAGGCAGAACACCTAAAAGTGCAGACAAGAGAAGGATTTAGACCTCTTACAAAAAGAAGTAACATTTGCTGCTTGGAAAGAGAGAACTGTTATTGGAAATCAAAATCAGAGAGAAGTAGGTTTTCACATAAAAGGATGAGCCTTGTTTTTAAAACTATAAACAGAGAAAATAAAAGATCATAAGTACTGCAAACAGTTACGAACCATAAATCTAAATAAAGTTGACACTTATATATATATGTATAGAGAGAGAGAGAGAGAGAGAGAGAGAACTGTAAGTCACTTACCTTCCTTCTCACTTTCCTCTGCCCCTGGTAGCCTAAATTTATCCATTTCATCAATGTTGGCTTGTACTGTGTCTTCCTCATCCATGTCAGCATCTGATTTTTTTCCCTCTTCATCTTCGTCCTCATCTTCCTCATCATCGTCATCGTCATCATCATCGTCGTCAACATCTTCATCACTCCCTAGTGCCAACGTTTCCTTAAGCTTTTTCTCCTTCTTGGCTGCGCGCTCGATGGGAAGAAGCTGCGCGTGGAACAAAAAAACAAGTATCTCAATAACTTTTTTTTTTCTACCACATTAATCACCCTTTAAGATAAACTCCCTGATTTTGTTGCATCTGTTTTAACACATCAGCAGTGACGTGGGGGGAAATTTGGCATCTCTAACAAAATTAGGGATTATATCAGCTGATTTGCAGTTTGGGTATAAATTACGTTTTGACATTTTAATCAAAATTTCAGTTAATTTTTCTTAAATACAGAAAACACAACAAAGTGGTAATAAGAGAACCATTTCACATACTTCCTCTCCATCACTTTCTTCTTCTGCTGCTGCTGCTTCCTCGTCACTGCCATCATCGAGCGCACCATAGTCATCAACCATGTCATCATCATCCTCATCCTCATCATCATCCTCCTCCTCCTCCTCCTCCTCCTCTACTTCTTTTATTCCTAATTTGGCTCCCTTCTTTCCTTGGTCTTTTCCTTTCTTCTGCTGCTGTTGCTGCTGCTGCTCCTCCTCCTCCTCTTCATCTTCCTCTTGCTCCCAGTGTTCATCACTATCATCCTCACTTTCAGGTTCATCAATTTTGCGCTTCCTCTTCGCTGGTTTCAACCATTTACTGTTCTCATCCGTGAATCCTTTAGAGAAAGTGAAACAGACAATAAACACCATGTATATGTTCTGTGATTAGCAAAAAACAGCTCAAAAACATATTATTCAAAGTCAAATACACATTTCATGTTTTATTTCCTCATATTTGCATGTGCAGGGGAGTAATCATCTGCACTTGTGTGTGCAGAAAACATCACAACCACATTCAAAAACACTGCTGTGTTTACCTTTCTGTGGCTTTCCCGCAGCTGCATCTTTAGGCTTTTTCACATTCTGGTCTCTTTTTGCAGCTCTGTAAAATGACAGCATGAATGAGCAACTTGCAAACAGAGTGATGTGATTTCATGTTGTGTAAACGGCCAACTTGTCACCTTTGTCTGCCTCTCCTTGATAGACGTTTTGGTCCTGTTTCCTCTGCAAAAATAAAAGAAACATTTTGACCAACTATAATGATGCCGTCGGCAAGATTAAGTGTTTTTTGTTTAACTTTAGATTTCGAGAGTGAATGTGTGTTTACTAGCAGCTGATATAAAAAAAGCCATAATAAATAATAATCACCGTCAGTTAAAAACTTGGCCAACTCTGCCTCGGCTCCTTGCTGCTTCCTGGATTTTTTCCCTGGCCCTCTCTTCACCTTGTTGGTGGGATCTAACTTCCGACCCATGACTCCGAGTTACACAGACACCCTAAGAAGTAGACAAGAGAAATGTATTATCTTTTCAAAGCCTGTGAAAAACAAAGTCAGTGTACATGAACAAATTCACCTGTTAGTGCTGATTTTAGACCATTATGTGTTATGATGCATGCTCTACTGAACTTAATTTAGTGAATTAATGATAACGTTTAAGGGATTAGTTCGTCACTTAGGGCTAATCTGACGACTAGGAAAGAAGCAATGCTTGCACAGTTACTCCATGCCACAAAAGATTAATCAAGACAACATTTTGATCCTGCTTGTGCATGTTTGTTAGGACAAAATGCTACCCCTAACTCTAACAAGAAAATTAGATCAGATTATAAGCTATCTAGGTAAACTGCAAGTTAATTTTCTTTGGGTCTAAATCCAAAGCAACGTAATGCCAATAAATTGTTAAAAGGCACACAAAAAATAGAAGTAAGGTATATGTTATGTTATTGTTGTTATTATCATTATAATTATTATTATTATTGTTATTGCTATGTTATGCAAATGTTTTTCTTTATTGGATGTGACCTAAATCCTAATTGACAAACTGTCCTTCAACTGTTTAATGAAATATACATATTTCCACTTGAGAAAAGCAACTACACGAGCGACTGCAACTATAAAAACACAGTCTTTTAAAATAACAATCCCATAAACAGAAAGATACAAGTTTTGGTAGAGGATGACAACAGTATGGTAAGTAGAATTACGGAAAAAAGATATCTGTCAAAGTAATCAGACTGTCAAACAGAGAAACTAAAACCTGAGCACTGTGCAGAACAACAGTATGTCAGAGACATGTAGCCAAATGCTATAATTTGACAAAAACATAATAGATATCTTATTCAAAGGTGATCGAGAGGGAAGCCATGTGCACTAGAAAACAGTCTCACACATTACTCAGATCACCACAGGTACACATTTTCTTCTAGGTTTATGGTATTTAATATGGATTCACGATTATATTTCTGAAGACGTGGCTACCCTAAATGCTAAAATACAAGGCGTCTAAACTCTTTTGCAATGACAGAGTGGTTATAGAAAAAGCTGCAGCGAGCAGACACACACACACACACACAGATAATTGACATTAGTTGGTTAAACTCCGCATGTCGTGTTTACAGGATAAATAAAGACATTAGTTATAAAAACTGACCGAGTCTTTACCTAATGAACTCAGGTTCAATGATCCAAATACTCACCGAGTAATATGCTCTTTTCTTTATCCAACTTTTGCTCGTACGGTGTAAAATAAAGCACCCACACGTGAACTTCCCTTCAACACGTTGTACAAGAACATCCGGCGCACGTCAGTGAGGTGTTGACGGCGGCGATCTCGCGCACACAGACCGCAAAAGAAACACCGTTTTTTTTTTTAAATGACAAATTACACGATATTATCACGTTAGCACAGTACCAAAAATGTTGTTATAAAAATTAATCATGCAAAGTAAGCACTTAATAGTTATTAGGCAGCGACTCGTGAACGCGCACTTCTCCCGTGACGCGGACATCCTGCGACAGTCCATCTGAAGGTATCATGGCGGCTCCTAATGAGAAGAAGCGTGGTCTTGAACATTTGGACGAATATGAGCCAAAACCGGCCAAACACCTCCGCAGCCTGCACGATCGTATGGCAGAGAGGAGGCTGGTTGTTATTCTGGAGGGAGCTTCGTTAGAAACAGTGAAGGTAAAGTGTCAGGGTCTGTGTGTTGTTGTGATGCAGCTGCCAAGTCAGTGACACCAGCGACTACAACTTCAAAACGGAGCAAACTAATACCAAAAGTGCATTTTTTTCCCCAGGTCGGAAAAACCTTTGAGCTGTTGAACTGTGACCAACATAAAAATATTATCGTAAAAAGTGGAAGGAACCCGGGAAATATAAGACCAGACATCACACATCAGGTAAGCAGTCATTAAGACGAATAAAAAAATGTAAAAACAGCTGTATTCTTCGCTTGTGTCTGTCATGACCTACAAAAGTAAAGTGGCATTAAGTTTCAACCATTTTAAAATCCGGGAAAAAATGTTTTGACTTCTTTCAAAAACATAGGAAGGACAACAAGGTAAGAAATGACCCCCATAATTAGCAAGAAATTAGTAAGTACAAGAAAATTCCCTGCAAAATTAGGGAGAAAAAAGTTTTTAAAAAAATTAAATGAAAATGAAAAATAAAAGTGCCAAACAATTATAAGACTTCTGTAACATAATTCAAAATATGTAATTATGATAATTATAAATATAGTTTTTCCTTACCTTTTCAATTTGCAGTGTATGGAGCATTTTTTGATGATGCTACTCGCCTTTTCTCATGTTTTTGTGAATTAGTAGAGGTATAAATTACAAGTTAATGATAGTATTGTTCCAGTTGTAGAACTTGAATTTTTGGATATATAAACATGTTTTTCCTGTCTTTGATTTGAACTTTCGCTGAATAAAAAATTAAATTCGCACAAAAGAATAGCTATGATACTTTTTTTATGACTGAATTTTAGTGACACATTGAAGGGAAACAAAAACTTTAAGAAAATTTTTAAGACTTTTAAGGAAAAAAAAAGACATAAAATGTTAAATTGTCATTTTAAGTTATTGGGATGTATTAAGCTTTTAATTTACATGCCTTATTTCCTTGTACCAGTGTCTGCTCATGTTGATGGACAGTCCACTGAACAGGGCGGGCCTGTTGCAGGTTTACATCCACACAGAGAAAAACGCCTTAATAGAGATCAACCCACAGACCCGCATCCCAAGAACCTTCACTCGCTTCTGTGGCCTTATGGGTAAACTATTAACATTGAATGCGCTCTGTGGATAAACTACATACATGTTAAGTTTCTCTTTGTGTTGGCAAAGTAAAAAATAGTCAGTCTTACCAAACAATGTTATGGCTTAATACCTTGACATCATCGTTCTTTCTTCTATTTTAGTTCAGCTGCTGCACAAGCTGAGCGTCAGGGCCGCTGATGGTCCTCAGAAACTTCTGCGGATGATTAAAAACCCTGTGTCCGACCACCTGCCTCCTGGCTGCCCCCGCATTTCCACCTCCTTCTCTTCTGGAGAGGCTGTCTGTCCCCGCTCTTTGGTGCCCGAGGGCCCGGCTGCAGTGGTGATTGGAGCATTTGCACATGGAGCGGTGAGAAATTGCTTTATATGGCAGCTGATTCTTTGTTTTAAGCGTCCAATATTTGTTACTGATTTCTTTGTCTTCATCAGGTGAACGTGGACTACACAGAAAAGACAGTGTCCATCAGTAACTACCCGCTCTCTGCGGCACTGACCTGTGCCAAGATATGCTCTGCCTTCGAGGAAGTTTGGGGTGTTCTGTGACAGACAGTTAATAAACTACTGAGGTGAACCCGTCAGAGACAGTAACATACACGGACTTTCTTTAATGGACTAGGAGTGGATAAGATGTCCCTTTCACCAGCGATGCCATGTGGACTACGGACATATAACTCGTTGTACACTGTATGTGTGTATTTGAATTATGGTGTTTGGCCACCATGTGTATACTATAAACATGTATTTGTGTTCCCTTTCATTTAGAAATATGGCTGTTTTTATACAATTATCAATTGTACCAATTACTGTATTTTGCATAAAAATCATTACAGTTAACATTAAAATATTTGACTAAATAACAAGTGGTTTTCTTTCATATTGAGTGCAGTTATATGGACATTAATAACCTGTTTACGATCGGGTTTTTGGAGTATCCCATTTATGTGTTCAAGCATGTACACACCGTATTATAAGAGAGAGAAAGAGCAGGTGTAGCCTGTGTATCAATACTGTGGAAAATGAGTATTGAAATGGTTACAAATATTCAGAATCAACATGTATCAATAAAGTGATATTTTTGACAACACCAGTAAGACTACAGAATTTGTATCTTGTTCCAGGTATTTAATTTATATCCTTACTTTCATTCATTGGATGAATATAAACTTATTTATAGTGTAATATAAGTTTAATAGTTGAATAGTAATAGTAATTTGTATTCTTGGCTTCTTTGAAAGCCACAGCAGTTGGATCAGATATTAGGGATGCACAATAATATCAGCATGCCATCGGTATCAACAGATATTGGCTTTAAAATTAAATATTGAAGAATATTGATGTATGTTTCCTGTATTGCACAATGACTGAATATTACATTAATTGAACGGTATTGTATTTTATGTCTCCATCTGCTGGTGGGCCACCACGGTAAGAGTATGTACTTCAATATGATGTTAATTCCACCACAGAAGAGACTTGATCTTTTAAATTAGTTGTGGAAAAAAAGTGGACATCAGTTATTGGTCAAACAAATTATTTATCAACATAAGCAGATACTGGCAAAAAATCCAATATAATGCATTCCTACCAGATACCAATGATGTACTGTAAATAGTTTAAATTTTGATACAAAATAATAATAAAAATTAATTCATAAAAATAAAGAATTCATTTAAAAAATAAATGATAAATTGGTAAAATCTTCATGTTGGAAATTAAAATATTGGGCCTACAGGAAGTGTCACTGAATAAAAGAAAATTGGTATATACTGAAGCTACATTTGGATTGAAATATGTTTCTCTGTATTTTTCGTAATTCTTTTTTAATTTAAAAAAAATGCATGTATATATATCAGTCTAAAATTCCCAATAACATCCCACCTGCTACATAATGTCCCAACCCCAAAGTCCAGAAACCCCTTTTTTGTTGTTGTTGTTGTTGTTGTTGTTATCCTCCTAAGTTTGGTTAGCTAAACTTTGACTGAAGCATGTTAAAAATACATGTATATAAAGACTAGCCAAAACACACAGACAAGGTAAAACGTGATTTTTTAACTCTTAAAGTGCCATTAAGTTTAGCCAGTTTAGCTGAGGTTGGTGTTAAATATCGCCTGCTAGCTAAAGTTAGCTCCCTGCTAGCTCCCTAATAGCTAAATATGGCCGTTACTCACTTTTCCTCTGGCTGTGGACTCCTCCTGGTCCTCGGTGGTCCCCTTCAGTTTCCTAAACGCTGTCTCATCCCCTTTCCAAGACATTTTTCCGGTCGGAGTTTTGGTAAGTCTCACTATTTGTTTGATCACTTTTGAGGCTGTATTTCCTTTAGCCTTAACGCCGCCATTAGCATTTCCCGTCGCGCCCTGGGTGAGGATTTTTAGGGTGAGGATTTGCTCGCATTTTCGCTGCTTGCCTATTTAATATTTTAATATTTTAGAACGAAATCTAAAAACTGCCCAGCTGATTGTTTAAAAGTTTGACAAGCAAATATGGACTTATTTTCAAATGGTGAGTTTGTGATTCTTGTGAGTTTGTTTCTTCAGTTGCCTAATAGACACAAGCTTAGGGACTGTTCTTTATTTATTTATTTATTTTTACCCTCCCCGAAGCTACAAATATTTCTCATTGAGCCTCCCTGAGTGACAATGCATGATCTTTCTGCCAATATTAATTCACTCTACACTGCTGATGTTATTTTTATTTATTCAGATACTGTTCCGCACTTTACACTTGTATATATGTATATATGTACAGTCTCTTAGTTTTTTAGTTTTCTTAAGCGTATTCCTTTATATTCTATTAATAATGTGTGCTCTTTATTCTCTTGTTGTTACTGCATGGCGCTGCTACACCCCAATTTCTCAGTTTTGAGATCAATAAAGTATATCTATCTATCTATCTATCTATATATATATCTATCTAATTCATATTACATTTTAAAAACTTTTTCATGTTTGAAAGACAAAATCTGAAAACGAAATCTTGGAGGTCTTGGAAGCCTTATTTTCCACTCTTGTCGTTCATGATTGGTTTGTGCAAACGGCTTATTTTGGCCAAATTTTAATGAAATATGAAATATCGCTATATCTATAGAACTATATCACCTGAATATGTTCATGTTTTTTTCTGATGGAAGTGCTTGTCCCACATGATGTGTTCAAGAGCTTTCGGAAATCCAATGATGATTTGTTTTTACAGTTTCTGGCTATGATAAATGGTGTAATTCTGATTTTTTAAAAACATTTTATGAAACATAGACTTGGCCGTAAAATAAATTCAAAATACATCCATTTAAACTTGTATACGTCAAATTTATCAAAACAAAAATACATAAATCTCTCTCCAGTCCTTAAAAATTATTTGCCTCCCCTTTCTGCACTACCCCCTTATAAGTAATGAACAGTCCTATTTTTGAAGTTTGTTTTTTTCTTTTCTTTTAATGTAGAAAGTGATTAAATGGATCTGTAAAACGACATGAAAACTGCTTTTCAAATGTTTATTTTAAAGACATGAATATGTAACAGCTTGTGCAATCTATGGAAGTCCAACTATTTCTTAATAACAACAACTGATACAAAAATGCTACTGTTTTTATCTGTACATACTGTAGGTATTCTCACCATAATTATGTTATAATAAATTGTCCTTGTAGCAACAGTTTGTAAACATCAACAGTGTGCCTAATTTCTGAAGCACCAAGTGGATCGTTTTCCCCGACAATTCATAATAATTAACAACTATATATATATATAAAAAACAAACCTGCCGGTCTTTTGTGGAGTGTACTCAGCAGGTTTTTAATGAATGCTGCTGGGTTTTATTGAGGCACTGCAAGCTTGTAGGACAGAGGTCAGATTTGGCACAAATCACTGTAATCAAGAAGGAAGGCTCCAAGGGCATGAATTCACGGTATGGGTCTAAGTCACAATTAACCTGGAAAAGTATCATAATAAAGGCAAGCAATCAGTCGCTGTTAGGAAAGGAGATGACAATGGTAACCTAATAATAGAAGCACAGTACCTGGGAAAAAGATGTGAGAAACAGACGAGTGTGTGATAGTCCTGAGATGGATGTGTCACTCGGATGATTCTTTAGACTCCGATGATAAGCCTGAGGGAAAAAATTTGGATTTATGAGCTCTATGTTGTCGTACACACAGAGACAAAAGCCTGGAGATGGATGCTCACCTGCAGTGCTATCTGCAGTGCAGAGTACTGCACCCACACCTCCTGCTGCTGCGCCGCTGAGAGAGAAAACACTCCACCTCGGCCTGCTTTTTCTGTCACAGTGAGGTAGTGAGCCCACACACATTCCCCCACAGCACGCACAGTCTCACTCTGAGAGTAAACTACAGCACAACAGAAAGGGTTGATATGATTATTAAACAATCTGCTTATGAAGCGTGTAAAAGGTAGTCTGAAAAATAATAAATAAATAATCATTATGGCAATTTATTGTGTGTCTAAACCAAACATGATGAGCTTCTCTTACTGTCAGGCAGAATCAAGTGGAGGATATCTTTGGCAATAAGGAAACCCACTGCAGCATAATTCACTGCCCTGTTAAGATGTAAAACAAAGAGTGTACTATAATGTTCAATAATAAGTCTAATTATAAAAACCCTTAAAGGAGCAGTTTGTAAGATTTAGGGCTATTTAAAATGAAAAAATGCAATGTAATATTCCTAACTATAAGCCTGTTTATACTTGGTTTTAATGTGTGTTTTGGTGATCCGAACACAAATAGACTGTTTATCATTCGTTTCCATCTTGTGTTTTTGTCACTTATGCTAGCGCACATATTTATTACATCCACACTCTCGCTAGCTGCTTGCTAAAATGCTTGCTAGTCGTGTTTGTGTTTGTAAAACCGGAGATGTAACTATCAGCAGAATTCAACACATCTCCCTCCAGAGGACAAAACAAGCTCACGCAACATTTCATCTAAGTCGTTGTAAAATGGGAAAATGTATAGAGCATTGGTGTGCCGTCACCAAAACAACCACCACGTCTTGCACTGATGGTGTAGTCCTTGTCAGGGATGCATCAGCGTTTGTGATCTGAGACATCCCTAACCACCTCAGCATGTGGTTTGAGCCATCGGATCAGACGTGTCTTGGTGGTTGTTTACACCTGTATTCAGAGCTGTCCGCTTGTGATCAGATCACTCAAGACGCACATTAATACCAGGTTTAAACGCACAGCGTTCCCATGGATCCTTAAAAAGTCTTAAACGACATTGAATTTGTTAATCTGAAATAAGGTGTTAATTGGTAATAAACTGTCATAAATCAATTGATCAAAAATCTTAAAATGCTTTGACATGGAAAGTAGGCGTTGGTCAAACTTGACACAATGGGAATCAAAGCAGTGGAATTCCACGTGCAAGTAAGAAACATAAAACTGCAAAGAGAGCTCACCTACAACGTCAGGTATTTACCAGATTGTTTCACCCTCATCTCCGCCACAAGACAAAAAAAAGTCATGTTTTATGTTCCAATAAACTTGCGGCAAAATCGTCCTTAATTGATGTCGACTCGTGGTCAAACCAAACATTGGCTCTAAGAGGGCTTTTCGCGTTTTAACATTACCTGAAGGTCACTGTGAAATCAGCATCCTCACCGCTAGATGCCACTAAATTCTACACACTGCTCCTTTAATAGTGCTGCAAAAATCAGTGTGCACTTTACCTGGGATAGGTTGGATGGAAGAGAGGGGGGACAAACATTCCCATGGGAAAGAGGATTTCATTACCCAGAAGAAATGGTGTGACAGACAGACTGAAAGAAATGAGAAAAGATTAAAAACATTCCTCTAAACTCGCAGCTTTAAGAAAAGAGACATTCACTTACATATCAGCAGCCTCAGCCTGCTCAGTCAAGAGCTGACTGCGTCTCTTTTGCCACAAGGACAGCAGCTGGACGTAGTTGGAGAAGAAGCCACGTGTACTGATCGTCACCTGGAATCAAAACTGACTTTTATTATTATTTTTTATTTAATTATGTAATTTGTTTTATTATTATATATTTTTTTAAGATCCATTTTTGCTTATTTCATGTGGTTCTTGTTTTAATTTTTTTATTCAAACTGTAAAGCACTTTGAATTGCATTTGATTTGTTTGAAAGGTGCTATATAAATAAAATTTGATTGACTGATACTATTAATTTTTCCCATTTAATGCATACTGTATGTGTACAATACAAGTTACTTTGGACAAAAGTTGTCATTAGTGAGTATAGGTGGGTTTAACTTGGGTTAAGCTCACGGGGAAAAGAGGTTCAACTAGAAATGGCATCAAATAAAGAGGTAAATAATCTGTTAGAGCCAATGAAGGTATGTAGTGTACCTTGGAAAAAAGCAGGTCAAGCTCAAGTTCACTGGAGAACTCTTTTGTAGTCCAAAGTCTTGGGATTAGAGACTGAACCTGGAGGAAGACAGGTCTTTATTGATATGAGAACAACAACAAAATACCGTTTCAGAAGGCACAGAAACATCCTGCTTCACTTGTTACCTTTTTCATGACAGTCTGGAGAGACTTCTGATCTGTCCACTTAAGTTCATGTGATTTGGATTTGAAGGAGGAAAAGATATTTTGAATAATCTCCTCTGCCTGTTAAGAAAATGAAAATCTTAAGTACGCATACACCTTAAAATCCAGTAACTTAAGGTTAATTTATAATGTCCAAAATCTCTCTAATGACCTCTTTGTGAGCTGTCCTTTCACTGAGGAGGTGTGTAAGAACTGAGTGAAATCCTCTCTCAGTGTCTAACACACAGCGTTTCCAGCGAGGGGCTACCTGGTAAAGAGACGCATAATGAGAATGTGACTCAACAAACCAACACACAGGTTTCATTTTTTAAAAAGTGAAAAAAAAAAAGTCTTTGTGTGTGTTGACTCACCCCTTCAGTGTCACCCAGAGCCACAGACAAATTCTTCTCCGTTTCAGAAAACCTGGAGTCGAGAGCAGGCATCAGGGTGTGCAGCAGATTGAGGACCATGTAAGTGTGAACGGGGCCGCTGAGTGGAGTCACATGTGGCAGCACAAGGTGAGAAAAGAAAAAAAAAACTATGCATATTTGATAGTGGGATGTTTTGTGTCACTTACAGTACCTGGTGCTCAGCTCGTGCTTGTTCAGCCATTTGCCAATGATGCGGGACATTTGCACAATGTAATGTGAGTTATGCAGAAGGACATGATCGTCTTCGCTGAGAGGCAGTGGATGGAAAGCAGCCTGCAGACAGCCCAGCCAATCAATGGCAGGGGCCTGGATCTGTTGGCAAATTCATGTAAGGAAAATCAAGTATTGCAGCAGATTCAGAGAGTATGACAACTCTCTGTATTTATACTCAGCCGGTATTTCAGCGACTACGACTATGTCATATAAAACTGTAAAAAAGATTTATTTTGCAGCATGCTACACCAAGCTTAGCCAGTTTTTGGTTTTCGAAATCTGACAAATATAACTTGAAGGGGACCTTTTATGCTCATTTTCAGGTTCCTACTTGTATTTTGAGTTTCAACCAGTACATGTGTAAATGCTCTAATGTTAAAAAACACTTTATTTGCCTCATTCTGTCTCTGCTGAAACACCTGTATTTACTCTATGTCTGAAACGCTATGTTTAGCCAAGTCTCTTTAATAAAGCCCAGTATGCTCTCGTTGGTCAGTATTTTAGAGTCTTTATGTCTCTGCACTATCATTGCAGCTGGGGTATTGAAAATAGCAACATGAAAAATCACCAATAAAAGCTTCTAAACATAAGTGATATGTTCCAGTAAGATCCGAAACTGGGGAGAAATTACAACAACATCTAGGTATTTTTGGCATACTGCAGGTTTTAGTTTTGTTTGCATACTGTATGTTACATGCTACATTTTGACATTTTAGGGTGGTTTTGAATACAACTTGTTTATCCCATTCTGTTGTACCTGCAGCTCTCTGATGGTCATGCGCTGATAGAGCTGCCCCTTCGACAGGCGATATTGCAGAGGTGCAGCAGCCACAGCGAGCTCAGACGACAGAGAGATGAACGTGCCCACGTGGATCATGCTGCTGCTGTCCGGGGCCCCCAACAGCGCCAAGTACCTCTGACATGATGCCAAAAACGGACGTAGCGTCTGGATGAAAAGAGAGAGGAGAATGATAAAGTCAGGCATTAGTGGGATGGATGAATATTGTTTATTCATAAATGTACATTTCTTGAATAAATAGCCGTCTGCCTCAGTCATGAACCTGAGTTTTAGCTTGAGACTTCAAGGTCTTGCTGTTCCATTCAATCGGGATCAACAGATCAGGCTGATCAATCTGTTGACAGAGAGGAGATTTGAGTTAAAGCAATAAGACAAAGCCTACTTTGCTATGGCACTGCTCCCACCAGCATGTTAGGACAAATTATTCTAATGGATACTGACCTGTATGTATCGTTTGGTCGTCCCGCGGGCAATTTCATTTCGGTCTTTGCCCACGTAGAGGTTGAAGAATGGAAAAGTGGCGTAGTCTCTCATGAGTATGCTCAGGGTGGAGTTGAAATCAGTCCGATTCCACTGGCCTGACACTGCCCAGCCTCCCAGCTGCATGCAGACATGGATAGAGATTATATACAATCATACAATCATTATATATGCCTCTTACATACCTCTTGCATGACTAAAAATCCTGCAAGTTTAGTTGCATAATGCCTCAATTCTTTGTGTCTTGTGTTGCCTGAGATGCCATGTATAACTTTCAAATTCATTCCACCTGACATTTAAAGAAGTTTTTAACTGCTGGAAAGATGGTCTTTCCATAAAACCCAGCTGTCTATGCAGCAGAAGTACACAATCACTTTTGAAATTGGTGCTACATGACCAGAGAAAACAGAGAAAAAGTGACTCTGACATTCACATTTGCTTGAGAGGTAGAAAACCTACAACTACCAGAATGCACTGCTGGACCAATAAACGCTCTGCCTGGTGGGCGACCTAATTCAAGATTGGACGTTTTTCCACAGGAAACAATATGACTGCTTGCTGGTGACAAACAACCTTGCCCAGATAAACAGAAGGCTAAAATATGAGTACGATCTGTAATTCAAGCAACAGCCCCGTAGTGGATCATTTGGCGCATTTGCAGGGAGATCTGGGCGCTGGTAAGACAGAGGGAAGATTAACCACAGTTCATTTACACATATTACACACACTGTTATGAAACAAAGTTGACTGGAAATCACCAAAGTGTTACTTTAAAGAGAGGTGATAAGGAAACATTACACTTGACAACCTTTCCTTTTGGATTTATGAGCCAAAGGTCAACATTTTAAGTGCCTGTTATTATCTTACTTTCTGGATGAGTGTGAGGAAGGGCTCTGCTCCAGCAGTCTCTATAGATTTGGTGTCCAAACAGGAACGGTAAAATCCTTTGGCCTTCTGCACTGCTGAACTTTCTCGTTTGTCACTTGATTCTGCAAAAGCAAAACAAGAAAAAAAAAAGTTTAGACAGTACACTTATATATTATACTCTCATGCAGAAATATGTTAGGACAGAGTGGTGTACATAGAGGACATTTTTTTGCAGACCACTACCCAAAATCTCCCTGAGATACTGCAGCAGCATAGTTTTTCTGTCCAGTATTTTCTCCTCTGTCAATTCTCTGTCTTCTTTACTACGTCCTGGCCAAACAGGCTTTTCCTTCGGGTTCTGCGAGTGTCCAGGGATGCCCTGACCTCTCTGCCTCACCCCGCTGTCTGCTGAAAGTCTGCCAGAGCCACATGTGAACAAGAAGTAATCACAGGGCTGCGTGAAGGGATCAGCAGACATGGACAGACGGGCTGAGGCCCACTGACAGGCCGGGGAGAGACATGGAGTCGCTGCAGGAAAGAGTGAAGTGTTAGACAAAATTGTCAAATTCTGAATTTATACTGACTTGTTGTGTTTCTCTGGAGGCTTACCTTTGCTTGCCTGGTTAGTGTGTTTATTTTGAAGATTATGATGCATATAGTAAATAAGCCCCCAAAAAGAAGCACACAAGGAGAAACCAAAAAAGAGGAGAAGCCGCCTTTGATGATTTATCCTCTGAGGATTCTGGCGCTGGTGCTCGGGGTTAGACTCAGACAACTGGAGCTCAGACTGGAGCTGGCTCTGTTGGTGGGTGTAGGAGGGACCTTGGGTGGGGAGTAGCAGCTGAAACAGTGGTGGAGGCTGTAGGCCCCTCTCAGGTTCTGGCTGTGACGATGGCTGGACTGATAGCTGAGGCTGGAAGTGAGTAACAAGAATGTAAGTAGGTCAACGGAAACGCCATAACATTTGAATACTTACAATAAGAGTGGAAATATATATTTTTTACTGATGTAGCCTATTTACTCAATAGGAGCTAATATACATCCAAGGCATAAGCCACATAAAACATATGGAGGACAAAGTTTTGAGTACATGAAAGTGATCATAAGCTGGTCAAGTCCCATCACAAATCTTTAGTAGAAATGGGCCCAAAACATCTCCACAAGACTCAGCAGTGATTTCTGGTATCTCAAATCAGCCATTTCTACCCAAAACACATCCATTCTCAAAGGAATACTTACTGGAATACTTGTAAGAGAAAGTGTTTAGGATTAAGGAAAAATGCACGTATTTCAGAAGTACTGAGCTTACGACTGGATAAATGAAACTAGTATTATACTGCAGAAATTTTGTTAGAGTTTGCAAACAGATGTTTTGATGTTGTTAAACGCGGACCCCTTTTACTTCAGTTCATCAAGAATGTTAACTGTTTTTGGAGTCTTCGTTCCCCGTGGAGGCATGTGAGTAAAACAAAAGTTTTCTTCTTGAATTCAAGGTAAAACTTCCAGAAAGTTCTCTTTTGACTCATAAATAGTCAAATTTGAGTGATTGTGATTTTGATGATGTGTATTTTGTCTCCCTGAATGTCAAATGGGACCAGCCTGGCTAAATAAAGGTTAAACAAACAAATAAATAAATAACATGTTGTGAGATACTAATAGACAAATGGCCATTATGTGGGTGAAGTCCTTTAACATCCAATTACAGACCGACACATTTTCACTGTTCTGCACAAACAACACTCAGAGGCCTCTCACTATTTCCACAAACAACAACCACACTTTCTGTTCTCACTGCCACGATTCAATTTATAATCACAGCAACCATGACATTAGCTTAAATGATATAACTTCATATATTAAATATAAGATAAATACATTTAAGATAGCTCCAGTGATTCACAGTTCAGTTTGGTAAAATCATAGTGCATGTTAATATCACTGGTGGCCAGCCGCTTGCCTGTATACAGTAAATTTTCTGACTTACTCTTAAGTTTTCTAACAAAATGCTGATTAAAAACAATATCAGTTTGTATTTTTGCATCCAACATTTGGCAAAAACAATCTGAGCCCATTGCAGACCTCACCGAACCGCACAATTTGCAAAATATTTCCCAGAAACATAGATGGCTCTGCTCCAGTTTCCAGCAACTAAAAGCATCCACTGCTCATTACCACAGACCCCGTAACAACAAGGCCAACTCTTCATCTTTTGGAAAGATCCTACCTCGAGCTCTTTTGGAGTTTCACTCATTCTTAGTAGCTGGATGTGTTTCTCTGTGTTTCTCCTGCGTGTTGCATCCTCTGTCTTTTACATTTGATGTTTCACATGTGTTCCCTCCTCCTGCTGTCCCTCCGTCAAACAGCTGTCATCTCAGCTCTCTATCTCCCTTCATCACTCACTTCTCTCCTCATCTGACGCTCTGATAAAAACAACTCTGCAGGCTATGTCTTACTCTCCTCTCCAGAGCACAGATAGTTCAGCAAAGACTGTGGTTCTACTCTTGGACTTGCATGTGTTTTGTTTTTATTTGTCAATCTCGGAAAATGAAGGAACTAACTTGTGTTTTTCATCCCTCCTGTTTGGAGGGATGAGGGCTGAAGTGCAGAGAGCTCGGGCTGATATGTTGAGGCCGACAAAGTGATTTTGCTTAATTGTTTATTTAATTTAACCTTTCAAGTAATGTCAAGAGAAACCTTTTTTCGGACAATATACAATATGACAACAATGAGTTACAGACAGATTTATCAATACATATAAAATTTAAGTGAATCCCCTTGTGGGATCAAGCTGGACAGCTTCAGATCGTGCAGTAGCATGTTCCAGGTTGAAGAGGCAGAAAATGCCTTTTTGCTAAGCTCTGTATGTACTGAGCGAGCACTGAAGGTAATGAAGGCCTGGGAGCGTAGGCTATGACTGTTAGCGTGACATGTAGGAGGATAAATTTGTTGGCAGCAAGGATGTATTTTTCAAATGAAGTTATACCAATGCAAAAATCTACATATGGATAAAGCTGAGTATAAAGTGCAATGGTGAGTGAGGGGTTTGCAGCCAGTTCCCTTATACATTGTTACACTGCATTGAATGAGAGCAAACACTTCCTGGAAAGTAAACACTCTCAGATGCACACGCACACATGTCCGCTGTCGTCATTATCAGTGCAACACATGGCTGGTAACAACTGATAGAGCAGTTAGGCGTCCAACAGTGAAACATGTTTCGTGGACGTCACATGGAGGCCGACCAGAGAAAGAGACCAGACACAAACTTGTTGGTGAATACATTATTTCAGATATTATAGGTGTCCAGAACAAACAAATCGCAGCATGAATACTGGTAATGTGGGACACTTCTGTGTCATTTTTTAAATATGATTCAAATGTCTCAGCCCTTCATATATACTATTAGAACTACTTGAAGTGCTCTATTATATTATACAGAAGAAAAAATAAACACTAAACACAGGGTGGATTACTCTTTTTAAGACACACATTGACACAAAACCACATTTTTCTAGGAGCTATAGTCAAACTGTGACACCTTTTTGGCAAACTGGGACACTTAAACCAAATTCTGTTGTTATGTGTATGCTTAATGAAGTAAATACACAGCAACAACAATATATATTGCTTTTCTTTTAAAGGTTAAGCAAATACACCATCTTGCCTGCCCTTGATATTTTACAATGAGTCATTTTGTTTGATATAAATTGATTATAAAAGAGAACAAAAACCAAAAAGGAACCTTCATGAATATATTTTCTTATAATTAATTCACACATGATGGTGTCTCCTAAAGCTGCTTTAGACACCTTGCTTTTATAGACATTTCTAAAGTGTTATCTTTCAAGTTATTTGGCTTGCTTTACTCACAGTTGTGATGACTTGTTTAGCTTTGTCAGGCTGGCTTGAGGTCCAGTGGTAACCAAAATAAATCAGTGGTAATAAACCAAATCAAATCAACAGGCCTTTGCAATACTTAAAACTGAATCAAGCCCAAAGAGGCACTCTCTTTCCTCTGCAGCTTCAAACTGTGCACACCTGTCTATTAATTGGCCAGAGCACAGAGGGAACTGTAGTCCTATAACATTATATGCTCTATTGAGGCCACCACTGGGTGGCAATATTCTGTCACTATTTCCACAGAACAAAACAGAGTCTCACACAGGCTGTGTGCCATTTCTGCTTTTTACATGGTGGGTTACTCACATCAATACAGCCAGTGCAAGTGAATGCCTCCCTGTCTTTAAAGAGGCCTTTCTACTCTACATATGTCTAATGAACTTATGAAATGTTATGGAACCCATAGACAATCCCATGTGGGGCCCATTTTTCAGCCCACTTGGGCCCCACATACAAATGTTATCTGAGAATGACTCAAATAGCAACGCCAGGTTAACAATATGCTACTGACAATCTAGGATAGTGTCAAAATTCCATTAAAAAAAGATTAATATTAATTTTTTAAAAGAAAAGTCAAATTCACCAATACATCCCATACAAAAATGATATGACAATTAAAAACGGTCAATTTTTAAAGTTTTTATAATGCTAACATTATTCACCTATATCATTTAACCTTCTATTGTGGTTCACTGCAAGGTTGTTGAACGTAGCATGAAATGATTTCATAGCCACAGAACCATTTTTTTTCTAAATCACCTATTTGCTTATTATGACCTAAGTGTTGACTTTTAGTGATGGACGTATTTACATGCAAAAGATAAAAATGATGGAGCTTAACAGTCCAAACTTACCTATTTTCCCACTTTACCAGAATTCACCCAGGATGACAAATTAGTCAGAAACATTTGGTAGTCAGCATTTTATTTATTTATCTTTTGATACAGCCAAAGGGGAATGGGTTGGGCTAAGTAATGTTTTTAAACATATACACATTCACACATATCAAACAGGACTTTATAAAAAAAAGAAGTTATATGAAAAGACAAGGCATCTGCATGTAATACAATAGGACATAACACAACAAAACGCCAGATAAATGCAACTGTGAAGGCATCATCATAATATCACATAGTGATGACAAAGGCAGGGCCGCAAAGGTGGAGTAGTTGGTGCAAACAAAAGACATAATACTAGAAGAAATGCCACCACCACCTAAACAGATAGCATGCAATGATTAATAACTATTGCCATGTTAGTCATTCTGGTGTTATACTACACCAGGTTCAATGCGAGCACAAGTAACAACTGTTTTCTTATTGTGGAATGAATTTCTGTAGCTGCAAACCAGGCTCGATTCAAAATGAACAATGGGATACAACAGTGGAGAAGGCACATCTCCAGGTTCAAAAGGAAACAATTGTAAGCATTTATCAATGAGATACAGTACAGTAAGATAAGAATAAAATAGTATATAAGCGACATGAACAGACTTGAGTACGAAACATGAGTAATGGAAAGAAGAGTGGTATTCATGGTAAGATCGGGAAAGATCAAGACCAAAGAACTGGGCTCAAAGACAAAAAGGTGATAAAAAAACATACATGAAAGTCAAACAATGAATCTCATGTAATTGTTTTATTACCTTAATTTTGCCAACAGCTTCATAATAGTTGGTCAATATGTTTTAACATCTGCTACCTAAAACTCTAATGCCTCTAATGATCTATTATCCTGTTGCAAGGACAGGTTATTTAGTACAGGTATACATAAAATCTTAATACTTAATAAAAAATGGTCCATAAATTATATTATTTGTAAAGCAAGAGATTCCATGAAAATGCGTATCAAAAGTTATGATGTTTGGAGATGGTGTCTAATAATACAAAATTGATCATGTGCGAGAGCTTTAGAGTCAAAGTGACACTTAAAGGCTATTTTATTTCACTATGGAACTGTGCAACAATCACATGATAGGTCCTGTTTTCAGCCATGCAGCTGACATTAATAACCACACAGGTTTTTTTCTTAAATGATGAGATCCCTGGAATGGAATCTGTGCTCGTTTGTTTGTTCGTAATTTGTGCATCCAAAAAGCATGCATCTAAAAATACACTGTTAAATCAGCTTTTAAGCCATTTTTTAGAAGAAAATGGCATTTTTTTTGTTCTAATCTCCCCCTTATAGAGACTGTATGTTCGAAGGAGATAAAGAGCAACAAGACATAATTCAACGCATGCACCTAAATTATCAAATTCACATCACAAAAAACTAGGAGCAACATTCACTGTTTTAATTTTTTGCAGTCAACGTTTAGCCCTAGACGACTTTGAAATGCTGTCAGAGTAGATTGGCTGATATAAAGCACTTTCTGGGCAGGAAAGCATAATTAACCATGCTTGCAGGCACAACAACTGCCGAAGTGTTTAAGATATGCTCTACTAACAGCCGATCAGAGTGGTGAAATCTATAGAGTGGTCAAATGGGAGGTCTTTGTTGCTCCTCACCCTATGGTAACAAGTGTCTCAGTGACATGGATATAGCTACAACGCTCATAGGGAAAGAGGGCAGCCAGTGAAAGATGGAAATATCTCAGTATATGGTGCTACTTACAATAATGAGGCAAGAGACAAAGAAAGGCAACTTTATATTCATCTGACTGCTCATTTGACCAAACTGTTCTTGTGCAAGTTCTGCTGGAAATTTTAGCGTAAACATAGAATTGGCACAAAAAATAGTACACAACGAGGGCTTGATAAGAGACCAGAGAGTTTGATATTGGGAGTAAAAGATGAGGGGAGTTTTTTTCAATGCAGTACATTACTTCTGCACTGAGTTGAACAGAGACGAGGGAATACTACAGCGTATCTGCATGCAAACATACCTTTTTTTCCCCACACAGCAACATTCACACTCACACCTGCGCACATATACTGAATAAAGCCCTGTTGCGAAGGCAAAACGGCAGCTGAATGAATCCTGTGCTTTTGGATTTTGGTTCATAGTTAATCTGAGTTGTGCTGCATCAGCCAATCACTGCGCAGCTTGCTTGGCTCGCTGGGTGTGGCACTTCATACACAGGATCTTACCATCCAATGGATAGCAGCCATTTTCATCTGCTTCTATGGAGAGAGGGCGAGCACAATCCTACAGAACAAAAAAATATATGTATTTATTAATATTTTGATTACTATGTTTAATTAAAGGCACAGTGTGTAAGATTTAGGGGAATTTAGAGGCTTCTAGTAGTGATGATTATAGATTGAAAGCAACTGTAACTTCTTCCATTTAGAATTCATAGTGTTCATTGTCCAAAAGGTTTTTCGGCAGAGGTCTCCCCTCTCCAAAACAAATTGACATGGTGATAAAGTCCCAAAAAAAACCCACTGAATAAAGCAGTTTCAGGTTAAAAATAAGTGTTTCTTCTATGCTGTTCAGCTTGTCGCAGATAGGCTGCCAGCCAACACCTGCTACTGGTGCTCACCTTTTTCTCTGATGACATTCAGGATGTTTATTTTTGCAGGAAGCCCTGTTATTGACAGAGGTCTCTACCTCTCCAAAACAAACAGACCAGGTGATTTCAACTGGTAAAGACACTGAATAAAGCAGTTTCACGTTATAATTCAGTGTTTTTCAGAAGCTCTTGTCTTGGGGGGGCTTTTAACTACAGTGGCTGATGAAAAAACTCGAATAGTTGTCTGGACTGCTGCAGAAACATGCTGGCGTAACACGTGATTTCTGAAACGACCGGCTCCCTATAAAGATATAAATGTCTCATTCTACAGTAATGAAAACACAAAGGTTCTTATTTTCAGGCGATTATACTCTAAACAAAACATACTTATTATATTATTTTCCATTTACACAAATACTTTTCCCCAGAAATGCTACACACTGGACCTTTAATATACTGTGTGGTGTGTTTTTTTTGGGGGGGGGGGTGTTAAATGTCTTACCTCACAACGGTAACACTTAAGGTGGAAGTTCTTGTCGAGAGCCACCACTCTGACTGTCTCCTCACTGCCCGGGGCTGGAATAATGGGTTCATTACAGCTCACACACAGAGGGGAGAAACGCCTGAAACAGAAGGATTTGGGCAAACAGGCTGTTAGATGATGGCCTTAAGCTAATTCTCACACAAACCCTCCCATAGCTAAGAAACACCAAACATTGTTTTCTAATGAAACCAAATCAAATCTGCTTCCTCTGGGCTCAGTGGAAGTGAGGATCAAGTATTATTGTTTTATCCACAGTTTAGCACGCTGTGTTCACTTGTTATCGGTCCAAATCAAGTGAAGAAGTGTTGCTGCCTCTTTCCTACAGCACCACCACTCTTATCAGTAATCCTGATAGGTAGGATGAATGGGGGAATGAATCCAAACAGCTAAAACTGTTTTGTCCTTGAAACAAATGCTTTGGCAGCTAATGCTTCACTGTGCTGAGAAACTCTGCATGTTTGGTAACATACTTTTCAGCGTAAAAAACAATAACTTATAACAAGAAATGCAGAGAGAGGTCATATTGTCTTATCCTTGAGGAATCGACAACAGTAGCTACCTGTGGTAATCCTGGACACAGTAGGGGTTGTTGTTGTCATCAGTGATGAAGGGCGCCCCTTCAAGTGTGCAGGAACAGGTGCTGCAGCGGAAACAGTGGGCGTGGAAACACTGGCCCACCGCCTTCAGCACACGGTCTGTGATCCTCTCCCCACATCGGGAACACACTGCCAGGGAATTCTGAAGAGGAGCAGAATGAACATGAGCTGGAAATAAGAAACTCCTTAATAACCTGGAGGCACACAGAGATGGTATATTCGCTGTGTCAGCATTGTTCAGCACACTCTACACACTTTAGATACTGAACACTGAACTTACACTGTGTAAAATACAACACAGAAGTCAAAAATTAAAAATGCATGACATTTAACTGCCAACATGTGAGTTGTAGCAACACTTAAGTTAAAGTCATACAGCTTTGTTCCAAATCATATACTTTTTCTTTAAAAAAAAAAAAAAAAAAAGATACTACTGTAGATTCTAACATACTATATTCAAGACAGTACAGTTTTATATGTGACTTTCTACTGTTATGTTCTTTTGTTGTTGGTAATCTTTATGATTATATTGTTCACTTGAACAATAAATATCCTTGTAATTACTATTTGACTGGTCGTGCGTCACATAAATGCGCCCTCATCCGTCACTGCAGCTACTGACTGCTGTCAGCGAGCAGTCAAGCTGCCGTCTGTTTGCGGCTCAGTCAATGTGACGCATCTTCCACTGTGCAGAGAATTGTAGGTCAGAAATGCCAGAACAGCTTGTACGCTGCAAAATGCAACCACAGGCAGGATGACAACCAGGTAGTTTTTAGTAATAAGTAAGTAATTAAGTATGGGTACTGAAATGCAAGTAAGATGCTTAGGTGACCAACTTTTCTTTATGTGTGAGCTTTTGGTCCTTTGGTGTGATTCGGTAGTGTTCGTCAGCTCTGCGTGTATCCTCACCATATAGCAGTCCTCACACTGAGGCGATCCATCCCGGTCATAGAACTGCATGCCCTGCAGGGGGCGGTGACAGCTCATGCAGCAGAAGCAGTTGGAGTGGAAGAGTTTGTCCATGGCCCTCACTGCTGGCTGGGTGCGGGACAGAGCCTCACCACACTTCCCACAGACCTCTGAAGTGGGGACAAGAGAGGCAGATAGAAAGAGGGGTAAAAATAGTTAGATATACAAACAAGAATATTCAGTATTACATCCATCTTTTTACACAGCTCTGCTTGTGTTAATTAGTGTCATCCTCTGATTAATCAGTTTAATATTATATTGCAGACAGAAATGTCCACAGCTGTTGAACCTCTTAAGTCTTCTTTGCAACATTAAGTTTATTATCAGGCACACAGCTTAATAGTCATATATATTCGCGACAGTGAACAGAGAACCACTGCAGATAATTTAAAAATAAAACAATGACACATACATTATTGAGTGTAAGACTAAACCGTGAATGCATTTTAATATCCATAAATGTTTCACATTCAGCCAGAATATTTATGAATAATTTTAGATATGACTAATGCAATGAATTCCAATTACAGCTACCCTCTGTTTGTATGTGTGTGTGTATATACCTGTAGGAGGGGAGACAATGACAGGTGCGTGTGTGTCCATGTCTTTAATGAAGTCCTTGGTCATTCTCTCCAGCTCCTCCACTTCCCTCATATTCAGAGGAACGCCTCCACCGGGGATAGGAACTGGGCCTGGGGGAGAGGGCTGCATGTACATGTAAATACACACAAAGCCATTAGTACACACAGTACATATACATTATTTACACAGCCACATACCACATGTCTTATAGAGCATTTTGTTATTTACAACTGAGCAGTTTATCTTTGAGAAAATGGATAGTGCAAGTACAGAGATGCATCATTCTGATCTGATGACTGTAATCTAGATTTAATTGCACTTCCTGTGCCTTTCTACATGCAAAGCTAAGAGTTACACTAAGTTAAAGGAATATACCGTTGTTGAAGGGGGAGTTTTCATTTGTTGGTTAAAAGAGGAGGGGGGAGATGTCATCATCTGGGGTTGAGGAGGAGGCACAGCAGCAGGAGGGTTTTTGTTTGCATTCATCTGACTGGCAAAAGGAGAACTCTTCATGTGATTAGAGGCCGGGGCAGCCGCCATATTGTTTGGCGGAGGAGGAGCTGCAGGGGGAGCTGCGGGAGGTGGAGGGAAGTTGGCAGAGGGAGGGGAAGGTTTTGGTGTAAAACCCACTGGGGTGGTGTTCTGGTTCAGGTTCTGGTTCAGTTTTTGTGCCAGAGAGGAGGATGATGTCGCCGTTCTCCCTCCGAACTTGGGGGCGACAGCCGGGGCCTTAGTGAACGGCTGAGCAGCAGAGTTTGGTGCAGAGTTGTGATTGGCTTGTCGGTTTGTTCTGGCTTTGAGTTCTTCGGCCCAGGGCGCTGGAGGCGGGCGGTCTCCCATCTCAGGGGGTGGGAGGAAGGAGAGAGCTGGTTTTGGAGCAGTTGGGGGAGGAGCTGAAGGCTTGGGTGCTGGTGCTGAAGAATACTGGCTCGGTAACTGTGAATAAAACGACACCAACAATAAAATCACATCTTCATAAATTGTTTTACCTCAAAACAAAGCACATGCAAAGAAAGACATTTAACGTGAAGCTATTTTATACAAACATTAAGTTTGTTCTGCAACATAAAACTTCCATTTACTATAAACTGTTACTCAACTGAGGGAAGTTTGTATCTAATGTATAACCTTGCACGCTGCACCGCTGCAAGCAGACACTTTTATTATATCGAATGAGGTACTTTGATTAAAGTAAACATTGGAAGCGTTCCACAGTTTGAGCTTATCAGAAGTGCTTCATCTTTCTGACATTTATTTTGCGGTTTTGAGCCAACATTATTCTGCCATGATCCAGCACCTCCCAGTTGGATAAAAACACTCTCCATTTATGGCCCTCTCACTGGGTTTCTGGCAGCACACTCTGGCTTCATCACCCTCTCGTGCTCTCCACTCAATTCTGTGTGCATCACTCTCTCTCTCTCTCTCTCTCTCTCTGCGAGTGTCTCTCTCAGTGTGAATCACCAGCTACCTCACTTTTTGTCTTCTCTTTCAGTCTGGTGTGCTGTATGTGCAGTTCACTTATCATTGAGCTTTCAACCCGAACAGATGAAGAGAGACTCATGAAACCGACCTGGCATCTCTCCAAACTATTTCCACTGACCTACCTAGCTTTCTTTTTGTCTCTTCTTCCCTCTGTCTGACTCATCTTCTACACTGAAGCTCCAGTGAGTTGAAGCCTGCTGACATTTCCCTCTCATCTGCTCTTCGGCTCATCTTTCTATCCTAACATCTCATGTTTGTAACAGTGTATTCTCCAGCTCTGCATGCTTTTTACCTTCGGGTTGAAAGGTCCCCTGGTCTCCATCTCAGACAGCAAGTCGGTTAGAGAGTCGAGCTGTTTGTCAAAGCTTGTCTGCTTCTCCACCAGTCTCTAGCAGAGGAAGACAGAAGAAGGAAACAGTCACAAAATGTTCATTTATTTACACAAATAAAAAGATCACAATGAAGCTGTGAGGTCAGGATGAGCCAAGAATAAAAAGATGGGCGATGCTGAGAAATCATTAGACTGTAAGTTTACATTATCCACTGAAAGAATGAATGATAAACAAACACGCTTAATGGAGTGATTAACTATAACAATGAATAAATGAATAATATTTTAATTTTATTTCCCTGGTTGGATGAAAGAGAATACAAACTGTTCAATTATTAAATTTTCCGATTCAATGGATTGTTTGCAGCAAATCATTTAGCATAAACTCTGCTGATTTAAACATGAGGTGCATGCATGTTTTCATCCTTTTTTAAGACTTTTTTTTTAAATTCTACTTTTTAACAGTGGCTAATAATTTCTAATTTCATACACCGATGCCTTTATAGTCTGATAAACCAGCTGCAATTAATGGAGCACAACAAAAAATGTCGACAATAAACATTTCATAGCATGTCTAAAAACTATTTCAGTTGCATCATTGGGCAATAATCCTGTTAGACGCATGAAACTGAGTGATTTACCCCAGACTAATGCTAATATCATTTGTGGAAAAATTTCAAAAGACAGTATTTCCTGCCAACACTCCACTGTGGTCCCACAACAATGTCCTCCAGTGTCCTGACTGATGATCAAATTATACTGAAATGCAGTTACATGCAGCCAAAAGAGGAAACATGCTCGCAGGCATATCAACTTTAGCTGAAGATATCATCATGACTCACCTGTGGGTTTCCAGCAGCACTGGGAATACTGGTACCGGAGGCAGGGAGAGGTGGAGGGGGTGGGGGAGGAGGGGGAGACGGGCAGGAGGCTGGCCCAAGTGGCTGCATGTAACTGCGTTTCACTATAATTTCATCATCAACTGGAGGTGGAGCGGGGAAGGCAGGAGGGGGTGCGTCAGAGGCGGAGGGTATGGTTTGGCATTCGGGAGGAGGGGCTGGCAAATCGTCATCCAGTGGAGGGGGGGGAGGGGGTGGGAAGTCTGACAAAAACGAGGAGGGTTGATTGGTTAAAAGCTGTGACAGAACGGTTTCAGTTTATCCTCATCCAATCTAATTCTTACTGTCAATTATTTATCAGCTACATTGAGTGCTTAAACATCATTCCTTTATAGCAACAACAGACAAACAGGACAATACAATTTTTAAAAAAAAGCTGTGGGGATTGTTTGGCCAGTTTTGGAGATCTCTGACCTACAGCTGCTCCACTGATGACTTCTTGACATAACAAGCCTACTAAGGATATTAGTCAAAGGTTACAACCTGGGCTTGAGCAATATCATAGCATTATGGAACACCAGGGTATTTAGAAATCCTGATGGCGGTGATTCCCACAGAATTAGAATTGATGTGTGGCAATAGCTGAAGTCACAGCAACAGTTTGAGGAGTTTGAGCTGCAAAATGGATAACTGATCTGTTGATGCCGTTAGAGCTGATCAGATCGATGGATGAGAGGAGTTGCTAATGCAGAGGGAGTGAATGCCATCGTTTAGACCTAGCACGACGAATGGTTAAGTTTAACTTTCAATGCCCCTGAGATTCTGCTGCTCCGTCTTTGCCCAGAGTACGTGCTGCGCTATGAGAGTGTGGTGCATGAATATATATTATATATATTCCATTGGCACTCCTAATGAACTGTCCAGCTCCGAAACAAAAGAAAATCAATTAATGGTGGCAGATGTTTGGATCATAGCATGCCACCACAAATAAATCAATGTGTGGGAAACCCTACAACATTATGATTTTCAATGCAATTAAAAATACAGATACTCATCTTTCTATTAAACTCCTATAGAGAGGCTGTACTGAGGATGTATTGTATGTTATACCCATCACATGCCACCAGAGGTTGGTGTCTATTGGTGAACAGGCAGCTGAGCTGGCAAACATGGCGACTGCTTGTGGTCGGGATAACATTACAGGACTGTAAACAACCAGCTAGAAATGACAGAGAGAAACTGCCAGGAAAAACAGCACATTTTCACATCTATCTCTGTGAATTTCGGCTTTAATATACAAAAGTGGACTAACTAAATGGGTGGGTTTTTCAGTGAACAAGTGAACACGGCACTGGGAGATCAGGTAATTTAGTGCTGCACACAACCGTCATATGCCATATACCCTTGTGAAATTTCAGAAAGGTGTGAAAAAAAGATACCGCCCCAGCCTAGCACAATCATGTCCTGCTGATGTTTCTATCTATGTCTTCCAGTCTTACATTCCTGTACGCAGAGAAAATGCTTGTTTAGATTCATTTACTGTATACCAAAAAGCATTGTGTGTATCCTTGAGGTCTCACAAACAAGTTGAACGCATTATAAAACATTTGGAAATTAGAGCTTTAAACTATTTGAAACTCTGCACTGTTAACAGCAATGTGTCCAGTCTTCTCTTCCAAAGCCTTTAGAGGTGCATTGCTGCGCCTCTTTGCACCTAAACGCCATCAGTTGTCGACCTGAACAGTGTGAAACCAGCAGCTGGAATGTGAGTGGCGTCGGCCACATACTGTGCATATGTCCTCATGTATGTGTGCAATGCAAACAAAACAGGGGCCCACTTTTAAAACATTACTCTATGGCACTCAAGAAACTCCTACCTTTAATTTGGTGGGGATGTCCGACTGTGTACATGATTTAGTTAAGCTCAGACATCTTTAGATTCATACTTGAGTTATAATTATGCAGAACTCTTGAAGTAAAATCCCCCCAAAAGCAAAAGGTATGAGACTCTGTAACTATACCAACATTTGACTGTAATGTCTCTAAGACAGGAATTAAAGTACAGTGACGTCATGTCTCAGCAACTACTCATTAAAACTACAGTACCACACAACTGATGTGTCCTATACTCATCAGTGGAGCTCTGCATGCTCTAACGTAAAAAGCAACAGGGGGTGGGACAGGGGAGGACTGCTGACTGAGTGGACATAGCTTAAGATCGTCACAGAAATGGTCCACAAAATAGCCTAAACATTGCGCATACCGTCACAGAGCGAAGGGGGCGGCGGAGGCAGATCTCCCACTCGACCAATCACAGCTGTGCCTACTGGTGTCGGTGATGGTGCCGAGGGGGGCGTCATACTTTTGGGCCGTGGTGGTGCCACAGAGGCAAACTTCTTTGGCTGGTTGTAGAAGGACGGTGTGGTGACTTTGAAGTTCAGAGAGGATGTCACCATGAACGGCTTGCTGCTACTGGAGTCCTCCATTTTGTGTTTTTATCTGAGGATGAAAACATAGAAAAGTTAACACATGGTACAGAAAAATATTCTTATATGAGTGGCTGTTTTGTAACAAAAAGTACAAAACAGGTTGCAGTTAAATTCAAACAGCTCCACATTCAGGAGTCTCTTACCCCACTTGATGAAACCAACATTAATCAGCTGACTGAAGTCAAAGGGCTCGCATTCCTTGGGAGCGTAAGCATGTTGGGTCTTTTGCAGGAGAATTAGTGGTGGTGACTCATCAACAAAACATTTGGCCTAACAATACTCAAAACTACACACTAATTGCAACCAGATTTTGGGTATGCAATGGCTTTACACCGAAAAAGTGAAAAAATTAACTGCACTTATGTCAAAATGCAGACTAAATTTTGTTTGATGTTTGAGAGTTGTGTTGACTGTGTTCCTCAATGCACAGAAAAATGAAAACGGAGGAAAAATGGTGAAACAGCTGCATGAAAACCCCCCAAATTAAAAATAAAAGTGATAAATCTTTAGGGGAACACTTTTATTTTGCTCTGTTGCGTTTCCAACTTAAAAACTGGCAGTTGCTTCCCAAAGTTGCAGTTTTGATTGATTCAGCCTGTGCATATTGTTTCTAATTTCCTGCCCATACAAACACTAACTTCTTTTATATCGACTGCCAAAACAGTACTCTATGCAGATTGGTACCCATTGTATACTTTATAACTGATACACAGCTGTCTCGGCCCCTAGAGTCTTAGCAAAACTAATTAAAATAGAAGGTTTATTGTGGCTTGCAGTGTCTCTTAAAATGCAGTTTGGACTGTGACTATTTCTGGATTTAGTGAAATTGCAGTAAAAAAGAAAATAACAACCATGAGGCATTCTTCAGTGTTAGTCTTTAAGCACAAAAACTTTGGCAAATGGTCTACCGTGGAATGAAAGAAAAGTGTGTGAACATTTCCTCAGGCCATGTATACCGAGCAGACAGAGCGGCACTCCCAGACGCCAGAGACAGTTTACAATATATAACACATGGCTATTTACTGCGACATAAAACACGATGAGAGCAAGTTTTGGTGGGGGGAGACCAGGGATGATAGCAACTATCATAACATTTTCATGTGAGGTGCGTCGAAAAGAGGGTGAGCTCAAATATTTACCTCAAACACGCCGGCGGTTGAACAAATGTTGATGTTACTTCAGTGTCTCTAACGAAATTCTTCACAAAGTCTGAACACATTTCCCCTGAAGACCACTGCCCCCCCCCCCCGCCCCAAGTATGAACTTTAGTCAAAAGCGCAGTTGTTCTTACTGACCCCCTCCACTAACACACACAACACGTACATTCGCACACACACTGACCTCTTAACTCACAATTTATTGCTGTTTAACAATTAAGACTATTAATGTAGCCTTTCATAGGTTGTAAAAGATAAATGTCATGTAGCCACAACATCCAACCTGTAACAGAATGAGTCACAGGTGGAAAAAAACTAGACAAATTGGAGATGCCATTGCCAGTGAACAAACAATATGTAATTATTATCTCCTGTGTTGTGTGGCATTTGTCCTCTGCATCCTAATGGAGGTTATACAGCATAGATGCCACCAAAAATGACACTGTTACTAAAATGAAGAGTGTGGGACTACTTTCTCAGTCGTACTTCAATAAATATCCATTCACTGTTTTGGCTGTTCTACTAAAGCTACAGCAAGAATGGGTAGTCTACTAATCAAAAGGTTGGTGGTTTGATCCCAACCTCCTCCATCCAACATGGTGAAGAATCCTTGGGCAAGATACTAAACTCAAATTGTGTATGAATATTAAATTGAGTAGCAGTTGGCACCTAGTATGGTAGTCGTGGCCACCATTGTACAAATGGGTGAATGTCACTCATAATGTGACAGCGCTTGGAGTGGTCAAGTGACTAGAGAAGCACTTTATACGTGCAAGTCCATGACATTACCAAAGGGTTCCTTCAGACCCTTGAAAAGCCTCAACTGAATTAATTTAATCTGAAAATAAAGCCTTGATTGGTTTTAAATTTCTTAAATCAATCTTTCAAAGTATTGCAAAAGGCTTTTCAAACACAGCACTATGGGAATCAAAGCAGCGGAGTCCCACATGTGGTGTGAAAAATACAAAATTGCCAAGAAAAACCGCCAACAAACGCTTGGTATTGCCCAGTTATGTTCTACCACCATCTCCACCACAGAACAAAAAAAGTCATGTTTTATGTAACAATAAACACCATGTGCAAAACATTTACTGACTCTACTTCGTTTATATTTTTCTTTTTGTTTCTTTAATTTTGATTAATGTAAAGCAGTCTTAAAGTTCATTCAAAATGGCATTAAAAAAAACATTTAAAAGTCTTAAATCTAACTTGCCTTAAGCTGTAGGAACCCTGGACCATTCGTCTTGTATTCCTTTACATAAGGGCTTTTATATGAACTCCTAGTCGTTAAACTTACTGTATCCCTGCCTTTTAAAGTTGCTACACATATTACCTGTGCACATTATGCTGTCAAGCAAATCTCTCCAAAAGCCACAGAAGACTTTGTTTACACTGTGGGTTACAATCTAGCAAGATAAGTTGTTTACACCGTTTAGATATAATTGAGTTTGCATTTGGGGAAAACAATGTACCCAGGAAGAGATCAAGTCTGACATAGCCTTGAAAACTATTATACAGACTGGGCCGAGCTGACAATAAAAGCTAAACTAACCAGGAAAAGCTGAAGTGTTTCATCCTCATTCCACTTTGTTGGAACACACAGGCAACGCTTCAAGTTCTGACAAGACAAAAAAACCCTCAACGCTCATGAAAGTATCTCTGGTGCTCATGATATCATCTCCAGTTCCTCTGAAGAGAGAGCAGACCTTTTTTTCTTCTGCTTTTTGAGACAACTTCCTTTAAATCAATACCTAAGTGTTGAACACTTTTAACCATATACTGTATGTCCAGGCCAAGGCCACAATGTCCTTTGAGGCATAGCAGTGTTTAATTGTCTGGAGATAGTCTAAGATGTCTCATTAAGAATGAAAAAAACTCTCCAGAAAACTGCTCAGAAATATTGAAATTATTTATTCAAAATTCTTCTTCTTATTATTATTATTTTATCAAATTTTCAGGTCTTTTTTTGGTAACTTAGTATTTTCTTTGCTCAATTTCAAAGGGTTAAAAAATTACAATACCAGTACCCTTGAAGTGATAACAACACCAACAGAGCACTTAATTTGATACCCATAATGTGAATGGAAGCATTCGGTAGTGTAAAATGTCACTAGACGAGACAGATGTGTTGTATAACAATATTTTCATATGCTTTGGCTGCATCTCAGCATGCTGAACTGCTTACTCCGTCAAATACATCAGGCTTTTACCACACCACAGGCTGTGGCTATGTTGCATTAAACACTTGCGTTGATTGGCTGCAAGCAAAACTATACAAATAGTCTCTTTTTTTAAAGGATCTGGGTACAAAAAGGGATCAAATGCAGGTTGACTGGAGAAGTTCTGTCACTATTTGGTGCTGAGTCATTTCAGTCAATATCTAAAAGGTATTGAGCACCGATACACGGCCCTAAATAGCACCGTCCTTAAAGTGGAGTTACCATCTTTGCTTCACTTCACTATCCCACATATCTAAATAATTCAGAAAACTGCTGCATGAATCAATAGGGGAGATGGCGAGGCTCTAATGGAGATGCAACGTGTTCTGGTTGCCAACTTTCTGCAGGCACACGGGGAAACTTTGCAGAGCAGTTTGCACCAATGGAAAAATAAAATAACAAAACAAAAGGAAAGAGCGAAAGGACAGCTGTTTTTCAGTCTTTTGAAAAAAAAAATAGCTGGCTACTCATTACATCAAAGTATCAAAGCCCACTTCAAGTTGAATAGAGTGGACACTTAATGCAAAAAAAGATTGACTGGTTACAGTGAAGATAAAGCTCTTGGCTTTAAATAAAGTTGAAGTGCTCTGAACAGAACACTTGGGTTTATAATGGCTTTCTAAAAGGAGTGCTTGACAAGGGTGGGTATAGACTGTGATTTAGTCTTTTCATTATAGTACTTTAGCTACCTTGTTTCTAAGAGACAATGTGTAATAGTCCCTTCAATTATTCAACAGTGAAAATAACTTGTGGTCAACTTCCATCTGCTCCTTGATACGGTCCTGAGGGATTTAATACGGTGACATCAGCCCAACGCTGCGCTCCAGACATCCTGCTGCGAATCTATCTTGAAACCTGATCCTTGAAATGAGAGAGACCCTCGACTGAGGAACATATTTGGCACTACAACTCAATGACATCACCGTCTTTACCTCTCTCTAAAACAGCCTCTCTTCCTATACATCTTTGCTGCTTTGCTCAAGGACTGAGAGCTTGTTTTAAGCTCTGGCTCTCACTCACAATCTGATGTACAGGCTTGTGTTCTGTGGCAAACCACAACCATTTTTATCTCTGTCATTGTTGTGCTTTCCTCGACTTCTCACTGACTACGAACTGAGTGACATCACTTGAGGCTGCATCTAATCATTTCTACTTTAACAGCTGGGATGGAGGATGGCATTATGGGGCCTTTAGATAGGGCCCTCAGATAAATCAGACGCTGTACTCTGTAGCGTCTGAACTTTGTATAAACTCCACGTGGCTGAACGTGGAGCTTTTACAGGCTACAAAAATGGTTCTTAACCCTGGTTTTGATACTGCAACCCAGTTGGTTTTTATTCCATCTTATCAGGGACTGATAAGGTAGATTTATTTGTCATTTTTTAAACTATGTTTAAAAATTTAAATTAAAATTTGTTCATAAATTCTGCTCCACATTTTGGAGGAGTTTAGGATAAGATACATTACACCTAACTACCTTGAAGGACATGAACAACATTACCCTACAGAACAGGGAGACCTCTTCCAGACTTAAAAACAGGCACTTGAGACTCAACATTATAAGTCCCATGAGGCTATTAAAGAGCTCAAATAAACAAAAGTAAGACTGCAATTTCTGTGTCACACTTTCTATTATCCTTGTGTTTTGTCTCAATGTTGATAAGTTTCACATGAACGCCCACTTTCCTGTGATGGCAACAGACTATGTGATGCAGTAGCTGTTACGGAGGAGTTTACCACACTTTTCAAAGGAAAATTGTTTGTCTCAGCAGTGGTTCATTAGTTTGAGGTTACAGAGGAACTAAATTTGGTTTATATACTGCGCTACTGCTTTTTAAAGGGTAATATATGGAATAGTTACAGCATGGTGCCTCACTGAACTTCATTTTTGTCCTAATCTCCTTAAAAAAAACTAGCCTACATTGTGGAGGTGATATTTTCTTTAAGTACCAATGTGCCCATATATATTCAGTAAAATTGAGTATATTCTTTAACATTTTTGTTGCAATTTTCTGACTAAAGCAATAAAACAAAAAACGTAATTTTATTTACCAAAAAGGCAGTTACCCTGACAGTTACGGTAACCTTAATTCCTGAAGATAACTAACTCCCTCGCCGTCTGGTTGGTCACTGTATCAGTGACTAGTGTGTTGTTGATCAAACTCTCTATTGTTCAGATGTTAATAGCACACCCAGTTTCTGGGAAAGCGTGTCTAGGCCGGGGGTCACTAATGCGGGGACAAACAACCCTTTTGAGTCCAATCTTACAGGTCAGTGGACATGCATTGGGCACCAGTGTTGTGCTCCCTCTCAGACTACAGTTAGATGGCTGATTGAGCAGGCAACATTTCAAAACTGGTAATAACATCAGCCAATGGGTTCCATGTCAAGCTTTCACCAAAAGAACCTTATCTGCTTTCCCTGACATCACAGTAGACGTATGTAGGCCAAAGACAAGTCACAAGATGGGAGAGAGACTAAATCAAAGAGCTTCATATTTGCAGGGATTTGGAGCAAAGGGACGCACTAAAATAGCTTGCCTGTCTTGACTCATGGAAGCCACAATTAAGTAGGATTCCTCGTCACCCTTGTCATCAAGGGTAGTATGCAGCCATTCATAGATCATCTCCATTCACAGATTTCCATTTGCCACACCTATTTACTGAGGCGTCACTGACCATGATCTGAGTCTTTCCAAACAGGAGCACCGCACTAACCTCAGGCTAACCCAAACGGGAGCCTTCTTACTTTAACTTATCCTTAAACACAGTTTATTGTGAGCTTGGGTTGTGGCTCTCCTCCAATCTAGCTGATGAAAAGGCAAATCAGTGACGCAAGGCACAGCAGTGTGGCTAACACTGATAATAACAGGACTTTTACATTCTCACAGTTGTAGAAGTGTTGTGCTAAAATGGCTATAATTCTGCAACATCCCCTATTAATGCACTGAGCTGTGGCTTATCTCATCGCATCCCTTCATACATGACATGAGACACAACTAGGTTATGAATATAGGCCATTCAGTGGTGAAAAGACATACTTATAGGCCGTCTCAGCATGGCCAAACAGGGCTGTGCCATCTGATCACGAATTTCTATTTACCTGGCACTATCAATAATAAGTTAAACATGCAGCACCGTTGTGCTCCACCCACCTTGGGACTCCATTGATAAGATAGCGTTAGCCAACTGATAGCTAGTGCTTTGACAGCTGACAGCAATGTGTGAGCCTTCACAAACACAGAAAGCCGGGTCAATAATAATAATAATAATTAATAATTCACCAGCAATATACGCAATGATGAAGGTTTTCTTGGCTAACTGTGCTAACGTTAGGTGGCTGAAAACAAATCCGTTTCTAACGTTTATTTGAACATTTCATCGAACGTTCACGACGTTCGAAACGTAAGCGTGTCTCAGCCCAAACACCAGGTTAAATCAGGTAACGTTACTTCAGTTAGCGTCGTTTATTTGACACACGTTAGCTCGGAAATTAAATCCACTGACATATGAATGGCGTTAGACACTCACCCGAGAGTCCGAGCAGCCACCTTGTGTGATAAACATTAACATAACCTCTCTGGCTTATCACAAATCACACCAACTGTAACGTTGGCTAGCTTCACTCGTGCACACCCCTAACCTTCCTAACGTTACAAGCCGTGGTCAGTTTCAGCGGCTAAAACGGCCCCGGTTTTTTTTCTTACCTCATGTAGTAAAGCAGACGGCTTCTCTTGACTGTCCTGTCACTAAGTGTACTATTTTGTCACTCTCTGTGGTGTATAAAGGCGTACTCCTGCGTTGCTAGCTTGCTAGCTTTGTCAACTTTTTGGCTGGACTTCCTGTTGGAGCTTCCGCATAGCCCATTCCTTATCGTCGGTGTCCATCAGCTGGTGAAGCAAACCTACAGTACGGTCTTTTCTTTACGAGCAAGGGACACAATGTAACACCGCCCTATCAGAGGTATTTTTTTCAACCAAAACCTGCAGTACTTTTTATATGCCATATAAAACGCTGCCACATGACAGACACACACTAGTTGTCACATCACAAAAATGCCACTCCCAGAGGTGTTAATAACGTTGTATCAGTAAATCTATGATATCACTGAAACTTGCATTGACAAAAGACTTTACCTTATTAGGTAAACTGTGCCAGCCCTTCAAAAAAGTAACACATGCCATCTCCTATTATCACAACAAATAAAATACACTTACACATGCAACTACTTACCCTGTTAATACACTGCGTATCTCCTTATTCTGTCCCCCCTCTGCCTTTTGTTCTTCTTTTTCTCTTGATCCAGGCTGAGTAAGAGTTGACTGTAATGGTAACTTCTGTTTCTCTCTTCCCCTCTCCAGCTATTAGACCCTCCCCCTGTGCTTTTCAGCCTGGAAAAGGAATGACACCATCCTTCCAAACAAGTTCTCTCTCGTTTTACTTTGGCTCAGGAGTTGTGTATTACTATGTAAACAGCACCTCTCTCTCTCTCTCTCTCTCTCTCTCTCTCTCTCTGTGTGTGTGTGTGTGTGTGTGTGTGTGTGTGTGTGTGTGTGTGTTCATACACTGTCCAGTCAGACCCCTCCTCCTCTCCCCACTCTCTTTTCTCTCTGGATTCTTGCAGCATTCTTCATTCAATGACATCAACCCTGTTGCCTCTCCTTGTAAGGTCAGACTGAGGAAAAGAGGGAGCGAGAGGGAGGGAGAGATAATGGGGCTAGAGGCTTGATTAGATACAGACACTAAAGGCGGTCAGGGTTTTAAACACAAGGAGGTACAGTGGCTGAAAAAAGTATGCTCTGACAGAGCTGGGCTGTACAATAGGTTGGCTATTTTAACTTTATTTACTGTTAGGGGAAAAAAGTTTTATGCCTTTCTTTAACTTGCCTCAACAGGCAAAGAGCTGAGGATCAGCTTGTAAAGGCGTTATTTTGTCTGTTGCCAAGTGCGCTGCCACATCGTTATTTGCTTTGTTCTAAGGCAGTAAACTTGCAAAGACTTAGATTGCTTCTCTGCACATGGGTAAATACAGTTTATGGCTCTTTCACAAGTTAAACTTTTGTTCATCCTGATAATAAGGATGTGCTCGCCTTCAACCTGGTGTCAAATCACACCTCCCATCCTGCACGTTAGCCACTCTGTGACTTCATATCCTTTCATGTCTCACCCACACACAGACATACATCACAACTCCACAGTCACATACACGTCAGTAACCTCGGTGACGCATGTTGCCCACATCTAGTCGCTGCTTTTACAATGCAAGAAATCTCCAATAAACTGTCTATTATTGAGTCCTTTTTTTTACATAAATGTACATTTATCATCACATTTTTATAACACTTGTTATTAGCACATGTTAATATAATCAATAATAAAATGTTATTATTATTTTAGTTTTTAATTTTAATGAAACTGGTGCAGTAAACATACCAATAGAGTGAGACCTCTTCCTAATGCAGGTCAGCTCAAGAATTTAAGTTTTATTGACAGCACATTTAAACTTTACTTATTCTCAGTGTTTTGGAGTAACAAGTGACTATTTACATGTAATTAAATTACAAAATAAATGTAATTGCAATCAGCTACTGAGACTAATCACAATGTTGGTGATTACCAAGGGGTTACATTCAAATATATTCTTTTTGTATTAAAAAAAAATGTATGTATAATATAACATATGCTATTGCTTGACATCTTTTCAACATGCAGAAATGCTTTCTTTTCATACATTTTTTAGCTTTATCACACAGTTTAAAACATTTGTTAAAAAAGTAATCAACAAATGTAATTAGTTACATTACTCTAACGAGACGTATAAAATAATCACATTATTTATAACATTTCTACCAGGGTAGTTAATAGGCTAATCTGTAACCTACATTTCAGAGGTAACCTTCCTAACAGTGCCTGTGCGACAGATTTTAATAAGTTACGAATAAAGTCAGCAATGTACTAAAGATTGTGTGGTTTCAGTATCTTAGTTGTCAGAATTTGATGCTTTTCATTATCTTATGTGATAATAAACTGAATATCTTTAGGCACTGGCGTGTCAGTTGGACAAAGCAAGCAATTTCATAACATCACCCGGGGCTGTAGAACATAGTGACAGTGATTTTGGATTAGTTTCTGACATTTAATAGACCATACATTATTTAGTAATATAGAATTTAATCCAGAGGTCAATCATTAATGAAAATCATCATTAGTTGCAGCCTTATCTGTGTTTTAACACATGTAGTTGCTAAAAGTGCAGCTGGCAGGCCAATGGTGGTCTTCAGAAACATTTTCTGTGGCCCCTGAAAGTGACATTAAATGAATGCATTATATCTGAAACATCAGTATTTCACTTTCAATAGCTTACATTTATTACACTACTCTGCTACTGCATCAACAAGTATCTTTCAGATTGAAGAACAATGTAGAAAGCTACTGGTTGCAACATCCTGTCGTCAGTGCTGTCGGCTAAAATTAGTCATTTCAGTGGATAACTCGGTAGTTTAATGTGGAAGTGATATTTTTGCAGTTTTTCTGTGCAGGCCTCAACTGGCACATAATCAAAACTTTAAGCACTTCTTGTTTAACACATTTCTGTAACATGGCAAACATGATTGGAAACAACTGCAATTATCTTATCCAATTGCAGAAAAGTTTTTCTTCATCTTATCTTTGCTTTAGGCTGAATTTGACTTTAAATAACTCAACTTGTGTGTGTGTAGTTTTTACTCTGACTCATCTCACACCTCGGTTACATTGCCACCAACTTTACAGATCATCATATGACAGATAGGCTGAGTCACAGTGGAGCTGCATTTCATTTAAGTTGTGAAACCAGGCAAAGTTCTCCTCCATGCAAACCTCTGCAGAGGCTGTTGTGTAACCTGTTGCTGCCTGATTCATGTCTGTGAACTACAGGGAGTGGTGATTGGGGTCTTTGATAGCCCATTGTCCTGCAAGGAATGTTTCCAGTCTCTCCCCACTTCCACTGGGACAAAAAGTGTTGAATTTCCACTCAGATATTTCCACAGCAGCTCTGGTGTGTGCTGAGAAAAAAAAGTGCACCCCATCCTGGCTCGTCGGCTCTCGGGCAGGTGACATGCGAGAAGAGGTCAATGTCTCTTTGCCCTTCCAAATTCCAGACAATTCATGAGTTTGCGCTCAGTCTATCCAGTGACGGGAATGGGGAAGCTGAAATGACACGTGTGATGCTCTCCTGCCCTTTTCAGCCAGCTGCAAACATCGGGTGGTGCCGTGGGGACTGAAGTGTGTAAAGTTTGGATCAGGCAGGCGGAGGGCAGCTCCAGGGTCCGGTCAGTCTGGAGGTGAGACAAAAAAGAAAAACAGGAGGCCGTCAGAATCAGAGCCAGACAGCCTGGAATGCAGCCAAACCTTGGAATGAACAGCTCCTCTCCCCCTCCCTCTCTAAAGTGCCATATCTCTCCCTCTCTCTCGGTTACATGCTGAACGTTTTTTTTTCAACACTTTTCTCCCCCAAATCCCTCCATTCCTTAGTCTGCCCTCCACACGCTGCACTCTTATTTCCCTTCCCACCTTTCTTTCCGCTCCTCCCTCTCCACCTCCTACTGCTCATGTGAGTCACTACCTGCCTCATAATACCTCCGTGCTCACAGTTAATAACCTGATCTTGGATCATTTCCGACTCCCTCTCTCTTTTGCTCGCTCTCTCTCAGGACACGCTCATTTTCTCCACAAAGGAAAAGTGGGAAGCCATTTGAATGCGATGTAAATGTTTTTAACTGCTAACGACCAAGCGAATGCACGTTAAAGCCATAAAAACATGAGCATGGCAAAGCAAACTGTACAAAGCAAATGATTTGTACTTTATCTGAGAAGTTAAAACTTTATATTGCTTTCCACTTTTCCCCTGTTGATAAAATATGCTGCAACCACAAACGACACAAAATACACCAAACCAACAAATAAACACACTACTCTTGGCCCTTCCCACCCAGGCCTTCATGCACAAGGGTCACAAAAGAAGACACAACAAAGACCTACAAAAAGAGAGGGTTCTTTAAGTCATAGGCTCTGCATATGATATTTAGAGTATTAATATAACATAAAACCATAATTTGCTATGTAAAAACATAGTGAAGTAATGGCATTGTTAGGAGAGAATGAAGTCACAGCTACCTCTGTGTTGCAATCCGAGCTTCTCTGTGTTTTGTTGTGACAAGCCGGTCCAGCTCCGTGTGGGTGTTAGTGCACGTGTATGTCTTCCACTGTCAAGCTCATCATGTCACTTTGCGCTAAGTTCATGCAGTAGCTACTCCTGATATCAGGAAAGCAGCATTGAGAAACTGTTGAGAACCGTGTGCAGACAATACACTCTAAGTTTTGCACAGAGCTCCTTTAAACAAAGATGGTTGCATTTTTCAGTGTTATCACCGTCTGGCCGACTGGTCCCAAGAATCAGTCAGAACATTTATAAGAAGTCATTTATTCCCCATGCTATACAGGAAATGGACACAGAATGACAGGTGACACTACTACGTTATAAAATGTGCTCTTTTATTATTTGTGTAACTTATTGGTCCTTCCTGCTTATTTGTATGATTGTATCTTGTATATTGTACATTAGTGCATTTTAAATGGTGTATTGTGTTGTGTGTTTGTAGGCAGCAAACCTTCTTCTAGCTGTCTATCTAGTTGAGTTTCAGCATTCTAGTTTCTGGATTTGGGATAGAGTTGTTCTTGTTTTCTATTTTTGGACAGCCTTTAGCCATAGGAATAACATGCATCATTTTTTAAAATGGGCGTAGTTCCTTTAAGAAGACTCTTTCCAAGATTGTCTGTGATCTTTTCAAAGGGAATACAGCTGTTTCCTTCACAAAATGCTTAGCTGGGGAGAGAGAAGAGTCAGTCTTCCATGTCATTACTATATGCTTTGTGGAAACACTATAAACTATTGTCAAAAACATGTCTTGGATGTTCTTTTAAATATAGCAAATCTTTGCCAACTTTCCCCAAGTTCTGTGTTCATTCTTATGATAAATGTGTTTGGTCAGAAAGTGCAAACTTTGATCCAAATGTCCAGGTGCAATGCAAGAATGAGCCATGTGCAATTCAACATCTTGAACTCATTTGTGATCTTGAAGTTTACCGTGTGAGATTAAGTTGTAATGTAGCATGCCGAAATCCTCTCCCACCTCTAGTATAAACACAAAACGTAGCCAACAATGGAGGTGCAAGGTAAATAGCAGTGCCCACAAAGAAGAAAACATCAAGCAGAAATTCCAGGCGTACTTCAGACAGGATGAGAACCTGCATACTTGAGGCAGAACATGGTCTCCTAACTCAGCAGCACCCACAGGAAAAATCTCTCTGCTGCCAAACTGGCTCCCATTCAAAACCGGTGTGAGACTGCAGTGCCCCAGTTCCCCCAGCAGATGTCAGACTGACACATATTTACTGTGTGGCGTGCACGGCCAGACTAAAATGCCTTGAGGGAAGTAGACTCCCTCAGAATCTCTTGACGTCAAGTAAATCCACATCGGCTACAGATGTGATAAAGAACAGAATGGCGTGCTGATAGGGACATGACTCTAAGAGAGACTAATAGGCTTGCTGGGGAGAATGGACACATGAGAAGCTGGACACAGAAGCATCAGAGGGTATAAACGGGGCAGCAGCGGTGGTGGTGGTCTAGACGAGGAGGGCTGGAGCGAGAGAGAATGTGAGGTGATTGCAGGAGAGCAGGAAAGAGAATTGTAAATAATAAAGGAGAGTTGGGAACTCCTCGTACGCAAGGTTTTGCCTTGTGTAAGAACTGGAGTGCACAAACACATACACAAACACAAACACACACACTGTGAGTGCAGAGACTCCATACCACCCACACACAAATATAAAACAGTGTGCTGCTGATGCTAGAAATGGTGAACTGCCAGCCCAAAGCATCAACTAATAATACACATAAACTCCATCTCCCAGCGGCTAAAACAAAGCTAATCACATAAGCACAACCATTAGAGAACACCTTATTAGAGGCTGCCTCTTTTTATAACAACGTTTATATCTCTCCCTCGTCCCCACCCAAAAAAACCACCAACAAACCACTTCCCCCATCTTTCTCTCTCCCCTTCCTCTTTTTCTCTCCTTCTCTTCTCCTCTCTCTGCTCACTCCCCCAACCCCCCTTCACTTCTCCATCCCCACACATATTTTCTCTCCTTTTTCATATGTGAAACCCAATGCAGGCTGGCTGTCAGATACCTCCCTTCCTCCTAACACACACACACACACACACACACACACATTCTCGTCTAACTAACTTGGTGGCTGCTCAAGGGCAGATGTGTAACATGTGGTTCCAATTAACACAGATAGTAACACACACTAGCAGCAGTTAGGTTCACTGGAGCACAGAAGAAAGATATTGAGAGCTGTGGGCAGCGAAGTGGAGACAACGGGGATAATAGCACCTTTTTTTGAGGTGTTCAACCAGTCTGAGCTGGTTTTATTTGAAATAAAAATGCTTTGCTAACCTTTAGGATGACTTTGGCAACAGGCATTTTCATTCATCAGCGCAGAACATCTTGAACGAGACAGTAATAAAGCTGTTATTCATTATCCTTGAGGTGCAACCTACAGAGGAGTCAGGGGCTGATAGACAGATAGTGACAGGTACACGAAAGCCACTGATTACAAGAATGAGGTGTACGCTGGTCCCCAAGATAATATTAAACAGGTGCTGCTGCATTTGAATTCAGCGCAGCATCATCACCCCTGATAAGAAAACAAGAGACGTGCTGACGGCAACATGATAGAAGTGGGCTGTGTCATGTGTTGCAAGGCGGCCTTCATGTCATTGTACATACTTTGTTAGCATCGGTGTAGAAACGTGATGAGTTAGAAAGGAGCGGACAAAGACAGTGTGTGGCAGTCATCTCTGTGAATGGCTCATGTATCACGAGCGGGATTAGTGTCAAGACTTTCTTCCCTCTGTGGTTGACCTTGTCTCGCATTGACGGTGAATATCATGGATCACCACTTTGTCACAGGTGTTCTGTATATATATGATGGATGTGAGTGAGTGAGTGTGATCGGCTGCAACTACGGATTATTTTCATTATTGGTTAATTTGAAGTTTATGTCCTCAATTAATTGTTTGATTGCTTGATCTGTAAATCATCCAGCTGCTCTCACAAAAAAAGAAACATCCACATAGATCGACTTTAAACTGATTTTTACAACCCATATTTACGTTTATTGCAAGACAGTGTTCTCTAGTGGCCATGGTTATTATTAGAGGATCAGCGGAGGAGTTGACATGATGTGAAGAAGCACAAACAGCAACAAAGTCCACAAAATGTTGTATAAATATCGGAGATGGCCGTATAGGGTTGGTGGAAGGGGTAGTGGAAGGGTCAAACAAGCACAGGACTTTCACCCAGGACACTGGTGTTACCATTAATGAGAAAAATACTCATTCAATGCCAAACATTAATGTTTTTCCTAACCTAACCACATATTTTTGGAGTGGAACTTCAACTCTTTCATGAGGTTTAAGGACACGTTTAAAATTGTGACCTTTCAGTGCGTGGGAGGGTTGTTGGATGGGTCAAACACAGGACTTTTACCACGGAGACTGGTGTTAATGTTAATGATAAAAATACTCATTTAATCTTTTATCCTTAACCTTACCACACAGCTTTGATGCCTAAACCTAACCAGGTAGTTTTGGAATAGAATTTCAACTGTTTCAAGACGTTGAGGACAATTTTTAAATTGTAACCATTAGGACAGTAATACATGTCATTTTGGGGTTGGTCATATGTCTCTTTAGAAATCAGTGGAAATCTACCTAGTCTGTTGTTTAGGTATGAGAGAGTCAGTGAAAATTGTTGTCATTCAGTAGATCTCAAGGTCACATCATAAAATGTTTGGTATCGTTTGTCCAACAGTCCTAAACCAAAAGATTTTTAACTCATTGTGATGTAAGAGAAGGAAATACAGCAGTCTCCCTGTAAGAAGCTAAAACCATCAAATATTTAGCATTTTTGCATGCAAGCTGACTTAAACACGCAGCTGATTATCAAAATAGGTCTAATTGATTAACTGTTACAGCTGTAGTGTGTGAGTGTGTTTGTGTCTTAGTAATCTGACCTAGTTTGTGCACAAGGTTTAAATATATCCTACCTTTGACACAGAAGAATGTGCAAAGATAAAAAATATCAATGACAAAGAACGACAGGTAAAGCAGGATACAGAAACACCAAGATTAACCGAGGATTTTGGCAAAAAGCATGAAATATTATAACGCAGTGCAAAGACTGACTGAAGGATTACAGACAGTGACTTACACAGAGTGACGGGCAGATGGAGATGGAATAGCGAATAATAATAGGGAGATGGCGGGGGGAACACAGTATACTCAGTATGCAATTACACGTAGCAGAGGGGAGAAGTGTGTGTGTTTTTTCCCCAACCAGGTTCAGGTTATGTGAGCCAACAGCCTCGAGTGAAGCTGACCCCTGCAGCAGCCTATAGCCTCTTCTCCTCTGCCCCGGTGGGAAAACCAACAGAGAGAGCATCTATATATAAACACAGTGGAGAGATTGGTTATATTATGTATTATTTGTTATGTCTGCTGCTACAGTCCATCCTTTTTTGTATCTATTTAATTCTCAAACTCAGTGATTACATTGTTGTCTTTTTCCTGCATCCATTCTGGGGTGTTAATTGTTATTTCACACAGCATCGTCTCCACACCTCTCCCGCACATGACTCAACTGTTCTTTGCTTTCCTTTCCATCACCCCCCCATCTGTGCCCATGTCTTTGTCTCTCTGTCCTTCCATCTGTCGTGCTCCGTCTTCTTTGCCCAGTGCTCGCAAAGTCAACAAAACGTGAGTGACCACACATGCACCTTGTCACTGTCCAGACTGCCTCCTGCGTCATTCGCTGGACAAACACATGAGAAAACAGCACACATGAATTTATAATCAGCAGAGAGAGAGAGAGAGAGAGAGAGAGAGAGAGAGAGAGAGAGAAGGGCAGGGGGCTTCCCAGACAGAAGAGGAGTCAAGGAGATAGGGAGGGAGGATAAAAAAAAAAAACGAAAAGAAGTGTTGATATGAAACTGAAGTGAGACAGGAAGAAGGTGGAGGGTGTAGATGTGTTACAGATATAGATGCAGAGAGAAAGAGAGAAAGAGGTAAAAGAGACACTCCTCTCATTTGTTTCTCCATGGAAGAGGGGATGAGGGAAAGGCAAAGGGGGAGCAGAAAAAGAAGAGTGAATAGAGGAAGATGTGACTCAGAGAGAGAAATAGGTGCAGAGATGACTGAGGGGCGGATCAATACAGAGAGACGCCACAGAAAGAGGTGGAGACTCGGCAGCGGCGGCTTGACTGAGAAGGAAAACCCTCTGCTGTTTTTTTTCCTCTGGATTGTTTAATATTGGTGTATGTGCGTGCATTTTTTTTTGAGTGATCAGTGTAAGAGAAGGAGGAGGAGGAGGAGGAGGAGGAGGAGGGTGATTGAGAGGAGAGAGGCACGAGGAAACCGCTGCAGTGCATTGTTAGGCTGAGCGCACACAGGAGAGGGAGACAGAGAGAGAATCCCCCATTTTAGCTCAACAATATTACGGCAGTGCAGAGATATCTACAACAATGGCAGCCCGGCACTCTCGGCAGTGTGCTATTGATCTTGTAGTGGCAACCCAACAGGCCCACAGTCAATGTAATTGTTGTTTTAACCTCTCTTTAGATTAATGCCTGTGCATTCTCATTTAGAAATTATCCAATCATGTCATCATTGTCAGTCCAGTAACTAATAATGTAATAATGGCTGAAAATTAGATTGGATATCTAATATTGCAGGTAATATATTAGTGATGTTGATACCTTTTTTTTTTTTTAAATACATCTGTTTTAAATAATGCTAATAATGCCTCCTCTCATCTTTATTTAGTCCCAATCTATTCCCCTCAGGCATACTGACTTACTAACCGGATCTCTTCTAAGACACTGCACTGGAGAGAGAGAGCAGGGGGGAGAGAGAGAGAGAGAGAGAGAGAGAGGGAGGGAGAGAGAGTGATCGAGCAAGCGCAGGAGGGAGAGAGAAAAAGAGAGAGCACAGGAGAGCAAGAAAAAGAAGCTAGAGCCGAGAGAAAGAGAGAGTCGCAGGGAGGAAGAGGGAGAATGCACGGAGTCTGGGTAACACTTCCACGCTTGTATCCAGGGCCTTTGTGAATACACCATGGGATGCATCGGCTCCAGGAGACTGAGTAAGCCCCGCTTCTCTTCCCTCTCTCTCATTGCGGGCTAGAGGGGGGTTTGGGTGAGGGGGGGGTGAGGAGGAGGATGAGGGTCTTGCAGGAGCGAGGGTTTCTGTGTGGTGAGACTATGTATGGACCGGCTTTATATATATGTATGTGTGTGTGTGTGCATGTTTGGTTCTCTGTCAGAGCAAGCAAGGTGTAGATGTATGGTCCCAGAAGCTGTGTACACAGCATACAGGCAAGATGTCAGAGACAATATGTGTTAAAATGTGCTACTGTGTGTGTGTGTGTGTGTGTGTGTGTGTGTGTGTGTGTGTGTGTGTGTGTGTGTGTGTGTGGGGTTGCATCCCCCACCTTCCCCACTCCCCTCCCCTCCCTCCCATCCCTTGATTTATGATGCTGTTTGGCAGTATGTATATGTGTGTGAGTAGGAGGCAGAGAGAGAGGGATGGAGAGGGGAGAGAGAGAGAGAGAGAGAGAGAGAGAGAGAGAGAGACGCTGTGATAGTGCTTATTTATAGGGCGGTATGGCTTGGAGAAAGAGAGGAAAAAGAGACACGGGATAATGCCATTGTCAGGGGCGTTTGCTCAGTTTGTTATTATTTGCATGAATAATAGGGATAGAGGAGGATAAAGAAACGAGCAGCAGAGGAAGAATTTCAGCGCAGGCAGGCGGGCGGGGAGGAGGGGAGGCGGACGGATGGCGATGGAGAGAGGGGGAGAGGGAGGGGCAAATACGTGCAGGCGAGCGAGGGGGTGTGGGATTGATAGGAGTTTTCAGGTGAGGACCTTCCTGGATACATGACATGTTTGGAGCTGCTGCAAAGTGGGGGATAAATAATCATTTTTGGGGACTGTTTGCATGAATGTAGTGCAAATATGTTGCAGTGCTTAGTCAGGTCTTAGTATGTAGCATGAATCATGCTCAAAGGTAAAAATAAACACAGACTTCCTTTTGCTGTTAAATATTAATGGGCCACTTAGCACGTCAGGCTCTTTAAAAGCATCAGTCAGAATATTTTACGTCACTCTGAAAAGTGCATAACCTTTCCAGGGGTCTTGAATGTCAAACAGGAAGTCCAGTGTGTTTGTGAAAGCCTTCCCCCTTATTTTAACTAAAAGCATATTCTTGATTTTAAATATATATCTATGAACATGCAGAGGAAAGAGTACTACAGTTTATGACACAGTTAGGACAGCAGGTGTGAACTGAATACAGTACAACCAGTGTTATGGCAGCTCATGCCGTCCAGATTACAGTGTTTGACACATTGCAGAGAGCAGGAGAGGAGGTTAGGATCCTTTGTCAACACTTAGGTCAAGATGGGAGACCTTACAAAGCCCTGCTGGAAAAAATGTGATTGAAGAGGACAGAAGGTTTTGGAAAAGTGCCACATTAATCTGATTGTAAGCCACCTGAATACTGATGCTCCCTTTTTCTTTATATCAGAGAGAGAGAGCTTAAGATTTCAATAAGGCTGCTCTGGTAATTGCAGTTTCTAATCAGGGATAAAAAGAGGCACACTGTAGCCAGTCAGTCACATGTAGTCAACATCTACTTAATTTAATACAAACGTTATCACAAGCTGTTATAATCTAACATGAATGTGTAAATAAACTGTGTTTTCAAGCAGCTTGCGTGCCTTAAGTCTGGGATTCTCTCATAAGCATCGGGACCGGCAGTTGTCTCGAGGCGTGGTTGTGTTTATCCTGGGTGAGGACGGCTTTAGTGTGCGCTATTGATCGGCCTTCTCAACTGCAGTCCACGCTGCCAAGCAGAGATCAACAGGAGCAGCAGCAGCAGGACTGGCTCCGTCTCTGTACGGGAGTAGCCCTGATGTATCTGTCTGCCCTCCAGTAACACTATCTCCCCCCGCTCCATCATATATGGGAGTGAGCTCCATGGGCAGGCCGGGATACCTGTACCCACACGCTGCTGTAGTACGACAAAAATTGCGCCTCCGTGTGATTCGTCCAAGCACGTTGAGGGAGTATACTGCATAGTTGACTTTATTTAGGATGTTTAACAGAAACCTTTATTATCCGCTGTAAGGACAACATTTTACCCCATATATCACTTGTTACTAGAGGCGGTTTAAATTTATCTAAACAGGAAGCCCGGGATGTAAAAATAAAAAAAATAAATAAAAAAGCAGCATCACTGCAAGTGTTGCAGACACTGATACATGCAGGCAGTGAGGAGAGTTGGTGTGTGAGTTTATGGCTGTTAATTCAGACCTGACTGGAAAATGAGCACTGGGGTACCAGGGTTTGTTCATTTAAAAACCTGGGTCTTCAGAAGAGGCTCTATGACCCCTACGGGGGTCCTAAGAATTACTGCAGTAGCGGCCACCAAATTACCTCTTGATAATTTAAAGTTTTATTGTTTCATTGTTTTCCAAAAGTGAAATGTGACTGAAAATACACATTTACACGAATCCAACATTTTAATAGCTAACTAAAATTGCCTTTCTAATTTAGTTTACAGTACACAACACAAACAATAGGCTAACTGTAACCCAGGAATCCTGCAATCATGTGAGCTAGCTAACAATAAATCAATATGTGGTGCCTTTTTTTCACATATAGAGAACCCCAATGATGAGTCCTTAAACCCGCAAATGAGTTTGAATTTCTGTACCTCCAGTTCTCTCATCTCAAAGTCAATGGGTATTTTGAATGGATTTTTTGGTTAGACGTCTGATATAAGGTCTGTAGGAAACACAAGCTTGAGAGACTTTCACGTTTTGTTCTACTACATAAAATATGTCAGTAAAATACCTGACTCGCAAACTTTGAAGAGTGTCTTCAAAAAGGCGGTTGCTAACATGTGGCTAAATGAGACTAAAAAAACCCCGACACCAGCCCATGCCGAGCCACGCTGAGTGTGACTTTACAGCCTTGTAGCGCCGGCAATGCAACAGCAGTGTAGTTCGTTTGTAGCCTAACTTGGCTTTTTACTTTTGGTGACTGCAGTTAGGCCTTAAAATCCTAAAATTAGTGTTTATTTGTGGAGATTATCTTGAAAAAAAGTGTGGGTGTCATAAATGCTTATTTTCTGGTATGTTCAGACTCGAACCCCAATGTTTAAACTAAACCGCAGCCTTTTTAATGGTTATTTTGGTTATGTTTTACACTGACCCTTTTAACATCTGCTTTGGCTCGGCTGCCCCTCACCACTCCTGCTACTGAGTCAGGTGACACGGTGATGTACTGTGGATGAGATGTCTGCATCCATCACCCCTTCAGAGAGCAAAAGGCCTTGAGAAGCAGTCGATGGGAGGTGCACATTCTTCTTCGCCTCATCAGCGAGGAGAAGGCAGCGAGATCTACGGCAAAATCACAACCGGCTGTATTTTTTGTCGGTGACTCAGCTCATATGTGTGCAGTACACAGCTTATGTATGCTTCATTGAGAGCAAATTTCCACAGCTGCCAAACACAGTGTTAGAAATGCTGTTGCAGGCACCATGATGCTGATCACATTTCGAGAAGTAGTGTTGATAACGCTGTTACCCATAATTGTGCTAAAAGCATTCAGCAACATTTGTTGTGTATCCAGTTACCTGGCCACACTATAGGCCACATGTGAGTGCTGGGAAACATTCATCACTGAGTAATTCAGGGCATTGTGTGCAGTGTGAAGATAACTGTTGTGGGTCAGGCTGCAGCGGTGAAATTATAGATATGAATGTGGGACATTATGACAACTCTCACCTGTTTGTGCCGCCGCTCAGCAGAGTCTCTCTTCTCTTTCTCTAAGTTAGCTTTGGTAAGGTGCCACACCACTCATGAACCACTTACTGATTCAGTAACTAATAGCTGATTCTCTGTGTGTGTGTGTTTTTAGCACAGAGTATCTAAAGCGTATAAAGTGGCGCTGAATTTTTAGTCATATTCATAATTTTGTTTACTTGTTGTTCGATCAGACAGTTCCAGACTTGAATCATAATTTTGCTAATTTTGGACTTTATTTTAGTAAGATTCTTGTGCAGCAGCGTGTGTGTAGTTATTTAACATTTGAAAACGTTGACTTCTTTTGATGAAGTATAAAGGAAATTGTGAAAAATTAAGTTTATATTTCTTAAGATACTGAAAAAAAGGAACGTTTTTGTATTGATAAACAGGAGGTGTGGACTTGAGTCACGTGACTTGAAATCCATAATTTTGATGAATTTGGACTTGGCAAAATCAAAGACTTGCAACTAAACTAACCCTAACCACACTAACCCTAACCCTAACCACAAAGACCCGAGTTATGTTACTGAGTGCTAAAAATGATACCAAAGATAATTCAGTTTGCATATAAAAACTATGTGGTGGCCAACAAAAAATGCACTGCACTATACAAAACATATGTGCCAGAATTACAGAGCCGCAACAACTTCCAACAAAATTGTTTTAACAAATAAGTATAGAAAAAAAATTTTAAAAATTCAAAATTCACAATTTTTGTAAATTTAATATATTACTACTCTGTTGTTGAAGTGCCATTAAATTTGATGAAAAGCACATTATGACTTGTTTAGGACTCAAAGTGTAGGACTTTGACTTGGGACTAGATTCAGTACTTGCTTGTTCCGACGTGAGACTCGTCAGTCTCGACTTGTGACTTGATTTGAGTCTTGCCTGTTTTGAATTGGGGCTTAATTCAGACTTGATTCAGGACTTAATTGTTTTGACTTGATACTTGATTTGGGGCTTGTCTGTTTTGACTTGGGACTTGTAAGACTTGAGAAGAAACGCAGTTCAAATGGGATTGTTTACTGTGTTCCTGTTCCTGTGTTACTGCGTACTGTGAGAGTTCCAAATCAATCACTTTGTGCACAACTTCTCATGTCATAAACAAGAACTCACGAGTCCCATGTAAATGCAGCATTACTTGACTATCCCACCTTTGATAAACTCAGAAACTGAAAATCAAATAGCTAATTTTGAAACATTGCAAACAGTACCCAGCTTGTATGCATGCATGTTCACACGTATGTACGTGTTCATGCATGGATCTATGAATGACCTCAAGTTTTCACCCGCCTCTCGTATGATTGCGCTCTTGCTGCTATATTTATATGCCCATAGGCCCATGTGTGGGTGTAAATATATCAAATAGGCACCGCTGTTGCTGCACCACTTTGTCCCATCAATCTGTTTTTGCCACTGCACTACAGAGTGGGATTCCCTGTCATTAAATTAAAAAAAACTAAAACACCCCCGCATACACTGTGCATTCACACACACTCACTCAACACCTGACACCGCGTCCCGCATCAGCCAGTTTGCAGTCCGTCTGTGAACTGGAAAATGTGGCAGACTGAGGTGGAGGCTGATTGATTGGCTTCTGTCCAGGTGGAAAAGCCTTGCACACATGAACACATTCAAGGTGAATGAGTCAGTGATGTAGTACCTCAGAGACAAGGGGGGATCTCATGACCCTTACCTGTGTGAGTGTGTGCCAGGGTGTGTGTATGTGTGCGTGCGTGTGTGCACCCAAGGACTCCAGTGTGGCGTGTATAGCACTGGGTCTTTACCTGCAGATTTATGTGTCATTTCTTTATGGTTTGTCTTGTCACTGGGTGCCAGATACGAGCTTGGATCATTATGGGAGGAGGATTGATTAAAATGTATATATGTATGTGTATATTCTTGCCTTCTTATAGCATCTTCAAGCCTGTATGTGGCAGATCAGAAATAAGAGGCCTGTGTGTGGGCACTTGATGGCAGGCGTTTCTGTAAACAATGTGACTCAGCCGCAGAGTGTGTTATGAAATTGAAACATAATGCTGTGAAAGAGAGAATTTCATCTCTGCAATTTGATCTGTGTCAGAGTTTGTGTGAATTTATGTGCATTTGTGGGTGCACTCTACATTAGTGCACAAACCAGCTCTGGTTGTCTCTGTGTTATCTGCAGCTACTAACCACTTCAGTGCTGATAAGGAAAAAGGCCACGTTCTCAGAGGCGGGAATGAATACCAAGAAGCAAGAAAGTAAAGATTTGCTGCATACAACATGCTGTCTGCTGTATAAAGGCTTTCTTCCCTTGATCTAAATATTATTCATTACATATTTAGCAGGCCATTAAGATGTTTATGGAAGTGATCAGGTGGATGATGCAGCTGTCTGTGCCAGGATACTACATGCTGTAGATATGCAGATACGACACTCAGTGACTGCTGCAGCCTCTTTATCCTGTATCAGTGATGGAGATCTGCACAGGATGGCAGCCACATTCATGCCTGAGCAGATTAATGAGGCATGTTAGGCCAGAGGCGTGTAGATTGGGAATGCCATTTCACCAAGTTAATGGCAGTAGCTCATGCTGTGCCTGAGTATCTGTTTAAGTGTCAGTAGCAGCCCCTGTATGCGTACATCCTGAGACACACTTGGCTCGATCTCTCCTCGACCAAACTCTCCAACCATCTGGGCTCCGGTCCTCAGCTGTGTTGCTGCTGAACTCTGGAGCTCAGTAACCCGGCATCTGCACATATCGCTGCAAGAGGGCTGCTATCCAAACCAGTGCCCCATCGAGGCAACCAGCCCTACTGCAGCTGTCATGGTAAACAAGCACCGAGCTCCCCCTTGGTTCTTAGGCGTTGTTGCTGCAGGGCATTGGGAGTACAAAAAGACAGATGACGGTCAAACGCTTCCCACTTCAGCACGAGCCGTCAAGCCACTACAGTCAGAGCTGGAGTTGACAGTGCAGCCGCTGCAGATCTGTGGTTGTTCGTTACGCACGGCCGCGCTGCTCCCTCTTTTTTTTTTCCTCCTCCGTCTCCCTGCCCTCCCTCCCTGACTCCTTCTCGCTCCTTCCCCTCGGCTGAGCAAAGCCTGGCTCCCCTATGACCGCAGGGGGGTATCCAGCGCTGCACCGCTGTGTGGGAGGAGGGAGAGCGCCAGGGGAGAAAAAGCTGGCTCAGAGCTCTGGTCATGTGCTCTGTTGTTGTTGCTGTTTCCTCAAGGAGGGATCCTGTCTGCCTCTTCAGGAGCAGAATTACGCATTCGCTTACTGTGTTGCTGAGAGCTCAAGAGCATCAGCTAACCCGGGTGCAGAAATACACAGCGTCACTTAAAGAAGTATTTCACCATTAGGGTCCTTACATAAAACTGTTCCATCTCTGCAGTAGAAAGACGTAAATAGTTTTGAAATTGGTGCTACATGAACAGAGAAAACAGAAAAAACCTACAACTACCAGAATGCTATAACTCAGACGCATTGTGGAACGGTCCCTGTGAAACAATGGCAGCCGGCTGGTGACAAACGCTCTTATGTTACAGTTAAACAGTAAGAATTTAACCAAAACATGACTGAGAACATTTGAGGCAAGAACTATGCAACTCAGTGACAGAATTTTGGTATATATTTGATCAGAACTGCCTAGTTTTACTGTTTGAGTTTTATTTATTCTGCATCCATTTTCACGGTGCAGGAAACAGAGTGGCGCCCAATTCCGATTCAGAAACTCTCACAATTACAGCGAAATGGGGCGTTAAAATACATTTCTGAAAACATTTTAGAAAAGGCAGTGCAGTAACGTAATCTTGATTTATATTCAATCAGCGCTGCTTAGTTTTACCATTTGATCAGATTTCAGTCTGAGTTTAAGAGAAAGTGACAGGGGCGGAAAATGAGCAACATCCCAACTCCTCCAACTGACATATTTGAGGGAGTTTTTCTGCTGAGTGAAGAGGGATATCTGTCCACTGCAACAGTTCATCTCCACGCATTACCAACATTGTACAAAGCTGGTTGAACATCAGCGAAGTATCTCTTTAAGAAACCACTGAGATCCTGGATAATGACTACTGACCCATCATCTATATAGATATTTTAAGATCAACAAACAACTCTGAGTAATCACAGCATGATATGGACATCCAAACCCTCGTGGCTCGCTTCACAAATAGCACAGGCTTTGATGTAATCTCATACGAGGCACACACACACACTATCATTTACATGCAGCTACAACCGTACACACACTGTACTTAATGTTTCTGGTCCGTTGCTGTGTAAAGGCTGGAGGGCTTCCCTGTGGGAGTTTGTACTGCTGCAGTCCAGAAAACTCTTGAGCCATATTGTGATTCATGTGGAGAGAGTGACTGCTGATCTACTAATTGGCCAAACGAGGCTGTGGGATGCAGACGAGAGACACTGAGAGAGCCAAAGCGAGGGGGAGAAACAGAGGACGAGAGGGAGTGGCATTGTGTGTGTCCCCATGTATCATACTGTGTGTGTGTGTGTATATACATTCATGTAGATTTTGTGTTTGCAAGGCAGATTGTTAACACGGATGGGGGAAAATGTGGGACAGTATCTCTCACCCAGGCAGAAAATGAGGCATCTCTCTATCTAACTGATATCAGCCCATAAGTAAGCACCTCACACCGACACTCCACAGCGCCAAAAATCAAACGCGTCTGACTAATCCTTCTGAGGTCACACAGAGTTTATTTCTAATAGTGAAAGTGGCTCTTGAATGTAAATGTGTCCACACTCTCTGACAATGGCAAGCCCTCATGCAAAGTGGTTTCTTTATTTCTGCAATTTCGGGGGCAACCAGGGTAGTTTGGCTGCTTTCTTTTTCAGGGAACACTTTGTTCGCACTCACACAGCCGTGCACAGTTTGATAGCAAAAAGGTGGATTTGCAGCAGAGCGGGGAGTTCTGTCAAAAGCTGCTGTTAGTGCCCTTAAACAGAGTTAAAACGCTTAGACTGTAAAAACAATTGGCAGTGGCATTTGTTGGGACTGGGGCTGGGATTTGCCCTTGAATGGTGTGTTTTAATTTGTCACACAAGTTAAGTTGCTTAAAGTAAAGTACATTATGTCTCCAAAACAGCCTAAATAGAGCTTCACGGTATGAAATATTCTCAAGCTAAAAGTGATGTTGTGTTTTACTTTTAGGTCTTTCACATCAGTGAGCATAACAATGTTTGGCTCACTATCTTACATCAAATCAAACACTGAAAACTGATAATAGCAAGCTAGAGCTTTATGGGCTATAATGCTTCATGAAGGGATATTGTATAAGGAGCATTTCTTTACACCTAAAACTAGAGAGAATATGGTTAAAATCAGATTTTGGACATTCTTTTGACCAGTTTCATCCAACTTTGAAATATTTTTCCTGTTAAAGGGCTTTCTTGGGGGCAGTTTTTTCCTTATCTACTTCGAGGGCAGAGCAATGTCGTAGGTTGTAAAGCCCTTTGAGGCAAATTGTGATTTGTGATATTGGGCTCTATAAAAAAAATTAACTGAATGTCCAACAAGTATTCCTTATTAAAGTGACACTCCAGCAGTAGTTTATTACTACATCTCTAGCATCTTTCACCGAACCCTTCCTGTAAACGGTCATGTCTCAAACCCAAGACAGTTTAGAAATGGGACAATGCACTTTGGAGTTATATCCTATATCTGTGTCATATGGGTTTCGCTGCTGCCCTGCCCATTTAAGGGACAAATGGCAGGTCCTAAGTCTATTTAGTGATTCTTTTGCCCCATAGTCACTGCAGTAAAGACTGAACACCTTTTTTTTGAAAGCCACAAATCTTCTCAACATTCAGCCACAAAAAAATGGCGTTTTCAGACAGACAAACCAGGAGAAAATTAACTTTTTTCCAAGACCCGTCTCTGTCTCACACTCCAGCCAGATCTGGCAACAACTGATATGATCTTGTACTGGGATGATATCAGAGATAAAGCTATCAGATAAAAACAAGTGGCAAAATAAGGTGCAAACATTAAATCTATGCTGTATCAAGTGTTTTTTTGTTGTTTTTTTTAAAATCTGCTTTCATCCATCCACAAAGCGTTCACTACAGGGGGAAATGCAACTGTACGTACTTCGGAGACAGGAAGTGTATGCCATTTTATACCACTGGTTCAGCTTGATACAAAGCATCTTTGCTTAAACTCAACACCCCCAATTTTTTAGATGTTTTGTCAGAAATGTACTGTATAGTCAAAAGCAGAGATACTGAGGTGATGTTTTAAAGGCTGTGTAGTCCACACGGACTAGGACATTGAAACATAAAATTGGTTACGTCTCCCTTTAAGGTAAATTTACTTAGGTGATGTACAACCAAACAGCTATTTATGCATACAGGGACTTTGTGTACCTTCAGTGGTGATGTGGGGTGGTATTTAGGGAAACACAAGGAACACTTTGGGAGGAATACACAAAGTGGGTTAAGGGAAACTGGGTCGAACTAAATGGGAAACAAAGCACTCAATCACTCCTGAAAGTAACTCCTCAGATAGAATATAATGATACTTGTACAATCTTTACAACAGAGGAGCCCTGAAATGAGAAGATCCCCAGGTTTGAGTGCGGTATTAACTGTCCAAATGAAGCGTGGTGGTCCTTATTTGTAGCTGGCACACCCTTCCCTGTGCAAGTAAAGGGGGGTCAATTTCTGGAATGAAGTGTGTCCCTCGTCTCCTGCCCTCGTAGTGATCTGATGCGACTGGATGGAGTTCAGAGGGAAGGGTAATATCTGAGAGCCCAACAGAGACAGAGCGGAGCTGATGTTTCTGAATCACTGGGTCAGTGGGTCACAGACATCACTGGACATCCGGAGAGCCAACAACTCTCAGTGTTTTCTCAGAGCTGCTGAGGAATCGCTCATGACTGCCAAATGCAGCTGTGGAAAAACATGATTGGCTCAGTAACACACGTGCAAACACACACACACACACACACACACACACACACACACACACACAAACACACACACACACACAGACTGCTGATACAGGAGTGAGCCCCTCAGAGTTACATGCGCGCACACACACACACACACACACACACACACACACACACACACACACACAAACACACAGAGACCCTCTGATACAGAGTACAGGCACCTAGAGACTGAAGCTGTGTTTAAACTCCATTACCAGTACAGTCTCCCTAATTAAACCAATGTTTTAATTAGGATTTGGACAGCAAGGAAAGAGGAGGGATAATAACGTTCATTTATCCAACAGAGAGCGTCTATTTCAGATGACTCCTATCTGCAGTGTGCTGGAAGGATGGCGGTGTGTACGATCTGCCGCTGACTCTTTGTTGAGCATTATTAAGTGAAATTCAGGTGCCATTTACATGTAGAGGAAGTTCATTAAGGAGGGAAAGACTCTGGCTCATATAAAGGCTCCTCTCCTGGTCGAGGAGAAATGCCTGCAGGTGGTTGATGGAAACTCTTGGTAGTCATGGTGGTGACAGAGGAGGCGACGTTAGAATCGTGAATGCAAATAAATCCGGGTTAAAGGGGATAAAAGGGGCTGATCTCTTACATTCAATCTGATTGTTATGCATAAAAAAGCTTATAAAATGGCAAAGTGATCTTTATTTTAGTGGTCCACCGATATTGGTTTTTCAGGGCTGATACCAATTATTAGCAGTTAATGAGACGATAACCGATATTTGGAACCGATATGCATTTACAATAAAAATGAAAATCTTTCTGTCAATATTTATAATTTGGAATATTACAAACTCCAACGCAAAACCTTGTTTAAATGCCTTTAGCAAATGTACAAAACATCAACATACAGTTCACAGCAATGTTTTTTTTAATAAAGTCAAGTAAAAATGTAATAAAATTGAATAAATAAATGAAAATAGCTCCTTGAGGTTTTACAAAGTAAAAGTTCCTCCTATGCTGACACTTTCTTTGCACTTTTTGATTAATTTTATTGGCGATCATTAAAATTAAATGGCAATATAGATAACTGGCAAAGTGCCAAATATCAACTCCGATTATCAGCCAGCCCAATAGTCTTTTGACTCATACTTTATTTATTTTTAAACTGATGAGGACTGCAAGGAAAGAATATGTGTTACTAGTCAAATGTTTTTGTTCAATATAAAAGGGGGTCTATGCAAAATTCATTAAGTATAAGTTGTCCAGACACTCCATACCAACGCTAAACAATAGCAATAGTGCTGACAGAGCTAACGGTGTTAACCAGGGAGACACCAGAGGGTACGTGCTGCACTTCCACAACAACACCATCCTCATTCAGCAGTAATCAAGAGCAAGAGCAAAGTGCAAAGTGGTGGTGATGAGCTAGCCAGTAAGGTACACACATGCACACACATTTTTAAAAAGTTTGGGATAACCTGCTAGATTTGACAGAAAACCTAATCTAGTTAGTTAATTGGTATTTTTATTTTATTTTATTTGATAGTGTGTTTACTATTGTTGATTTATGAAAAACTATATTTTGTTTGTTTGTGCGTGTGTGTGTGTGCGCGCGCGTCTGCATGCGTGTTTGTGTGCATGTGTGTGTACTGGTTGAGGATGTTTTTGGAACATGAGGACATTTTGACCAGTCCTCACTTTTTTAAAGGGCTGTTTTAGTTAAGATACATTAATATTTAGTTGTTATGGTTAAGGGGCTAGAAAATGCATTATGTCAATGAGGGTCCTCATAAAGATAGAAGTACAAGATTTTGTGTGTGTGTGTGTGTGTGTGTGTTCGCTGTTCTTTTGGTGGAAAGTATCAAAGCATATTTTCATAATAAAGTGGGAAAAAAATGATGTAACTTTGACATTGTTGGAAAAGGGAAGAGATGATTAAATCGCAGAAATTCACCCACAGCAGAAGAAACGCAGAACAAAAGAGAAAACATCATCGTCATTGAACTTTAGTCAAAGTTTCATGAAAGTAGTGTTGTTAGGTTAAAGAACATTTTGTGGAAGCACGGCTTCTTGTGTGATTTGACTGAGAAGTGACTAAAACACAAAAATAAAAGAACAAAAACATAACTTACTTCTCTCTTGTTTGTTCCTTTCCTCTGCTCTCAGCGGGAGATGGCGTGCCAGTCCAGAAGGATGGGGAGCAGGTAAGTCTTCAGTTCCTCTGGCTCATCCCTCTTGTTGACTTCCTCTGACGGTGGACTGCTGTCACTCCACCTGAGGAACCAACATGGCGGCTGATTAGAAAAAACACAGGCAGCTACATGATGAGCTGCAGCAGCTCACTCCACTAGCTCCCTGTAACTAAAGGCGCCAGCGCTTATGCCAGTAGAGTAGTGACGTAGCGCAAACATCATGTCAGTGTCAGTCACTTAACTTCCACTACACCTCCCCACGCGCAAGATGAGGTGGCGTAGCTGGAAGGCTGAAGGCTGGTGTGGTTGGCTCATTCAGTACGTTTACATGCACAGATAAGTGGAGCTACGGTTACAGCTCGATTAGGCCAGTTTATTGGACTACTGTCCTTGTCCCAGTATACATGCACCGGGGGAGAATCCATTTACTGACAGAAGTTTGTCCGACTACACCACAGATGGTGGCGATATGCCCCCCTTCAGCTGGTAACTACAGACCAAAACACAATCACACCTGTTTATCTACAGTAACTTTAGGTTAGAAAACCACTGTGTCAGGTACATATTATCAAACTGAGCTGAGCAAACTCTGCCTGCACTGAGTAGTTTTAAGCCACCTGAATAGGCCCACTTAAAAGATCAATATCAGTTCAGGCAAATGCTATATTTAGAATATTTTCACCTCTTTACCTTGCTGTAAGACAGCCATTACTGACGGAGATTTGAAGCCATTTTCTTAAAAACATTTTACCCCACTGAACGGCAAAGTTGCTGCTCTAATGCGGCCTCGATCAGCTGTTATGGCAGGTAAAAGGGAGCAAATATTCAAATGTAATGTACACTTAAACTTTTTTTTTAATTTGGCTATAATATGTTTTGCTGCAGCCCCGTCCACTGCAGTGCAAAGCTTAGCGTCCGTGCCTCTGTTATGGGACTGTACTTTTTTTATCAGAGGAGGGGGGTGGCTGCGGTGTGACTTTTTTAATGTAAAATTAATACAAAATACTACCATTTAAAGTCGTATGTCCCTCACCCAAGCCACAATTATTTTTTTTTTTAAATACCTGACCTGTTTTGCAGCACCTCTTTCCCCCCTCACAAATAATGCGGCAACTAGGAGCATGCGTGTGCATGCATGCGAGAATGTGTTAGTCCGACTTTGAGAAATTCAATTAAGTGCAATTTCATTCAACATGTTAACAAATATTTTAAAAGTCCAGTTTAACGCAATAATTAGACTTTTTCGAACATCATGTAAACGTACTGATAGTTGTTGTTCTTGACGTCTGGTGCTTGATGTCCATCCGGCAGAGTCGCTGCTCAGAGCTGGTTCAAAGCCAAACAGCAGCGACATCACCCTCTCTTTCTCTTACACACCATTACTATCTCCTTTTACCTCCTCCTCTCCTCTCCCGCTGCTTTACTGATCCCGTGCTCTAAACCTGATCCCTCTGAGACAGGACACAGGAGCGGGAACCATTTTGGACTAAAATGTAGAGAACTACTTTTTCACCAAATGCACTGTGGACTGATTCCATCATTTATTTATGAACTGTGCCCCAAAATGCCCTTCGGTCCTCCGGAGAGGGAAAACACACACACACACACACACACACACACACACACACACACACACACACCAGCATTGTCAGGGCTATTGGAAGCAACATAGGAAAAGCTTCTTTAAGGGGCCCAGCTCTACCACTCAAGTGTGTTAAATCTCTCATCAGACCGCCTTCTGCAGAGGGAGAGGAAGAAAGAGATAGAGGAGCGAGGGAGTGGGAGCAAAAAATAGCATTACAAGAAAAAGAGAGTGTAAAGAAAGGAACAGGAAGAGGCCGAGATCGATTAACACGAGCTATCTGGATACATGCTGCATGTGGCTGATGAGAGATAGTGAACACCACCCTGGTAGTCACTCCCTCATTATGTCATTCAGCATTAACTCTGAGCAAACTGGCTTGATTTCTTTCAAAAACATGAGAGGAAGGCAATGAGCAACGAAAGAAAAAATGACCAAAATATGTAAAAAGTACAAGAGAATTACATGACTCTCCACTTTTACTTAACTGACTGCAGAACCTTTACTTCTAATTAAATATATATTTTATATTGGTCTAGATTTCACTATTAGGGAGGGAAGAAATGATGTCGGAAAGCAGAAAACCAATGTTTACGCTCAGATTATTAGTTATCCTTGTGTTTGTTATAAGCAAAATATAAGTTACAGCGAGCAGCTGGAAAATGAATTTTAGCATAAAGGCTGGAGACACGGGGAAACAGCCTGGCTTTGTCTGAAGCTACAAGCACCTCTAAATCTGACAAATTAGCGTGTTATATCTTCTTTGTTTAATCTGTACAAAAACTGAAGTGGAAAAACATATTTTATGAAGCTTATATGCCAGACTATTATTGGCCAGGTACAGAAACTTCCTGTAGTGTCGACTTGCCTGGCACACAAGGACAAAGGTTTTTGTACAAATTAAACAAACAAGATATCGGGCCCTTTCTTACAAAGTGCTGCACAACATGGCACAATGCATCTGTCATTGCTAGTCTCAGGTCAACGGAGATGTCATTTTCACGGCAAAAACTCGCAATATATATGAAGCAAATGTACTTGTGCCTATCTGTGTGTTCATGTGCTTGTATGTCTAAAGGTGTGGTCAGGTGCATTGTAAGTGTATTGCTATTTAGAGGCACCAGGAAGCAATTGTACAATTGACCAACAAAAAACTGTTTCAAAGTCAGAATGCTGCATTTTTTTCCTGCAATTTAAAGGACACGTTATTCAGATAGTAAGACCAGCAAAATGGGCGGGTTCACAATGCGGGTACACTCTGCTTGTTAGACACACAGGGACAAGTGGGTGGATTATGGGAGGGTAAAATGATTATCACTAATGAGGAAATGTGAATTACATTCTCTAAAATGTAAACACGCAGAGCTGAGCAGAGCTGCTGTCCATCTCCCCATGAAGACAGACGTCTCATTAACGAGGAGCAGTGTAACTTGATTATCTCTGAAACCAAAAAGTTGGGCTGTTTCCTCTGTCAAGTTTTTAACAAGCATTTTTAGTTTTGCTGCTTAAATGTCCCTCGATATTAGCTGCAGTGATATTACTGCATCACTCTCGCCACAACACCACTCACAAACTCTAATTTGCAAAATCCGCCATGTAGATAGCAGTGCTTTTAGAGGCAATAGGAGATGACTCAGATTGGTTTAATTCATATTACGCCAAAGCACATATATGATTAATTGAGGGACTGAACACAAACTCTTTGTGCCTTACTTTGCACCCATATTATGCACTGTTTAAGTAGAAAAAGTGGAGCTGGACAGCCCCTATATGAACTTGGACAATGTACTTAAGACCATGTGCTGTAGATAGTTTAAACAGGGCCGATTATGTGTTAATTAGTGAGCTACAGGGGTGATGTGAGGCGGCTTTTGTTACCTTTGACAGACCCAGACTAGCTGTTTCCCTCCGCTTCCAGTGTTTGTGGTAAGCTAAGCTAACTGCTGCTTGCTACACTTTCATATTTACCATACAAACACAAGTCTGCTAACAAACCCTAAGCAAGAAAGTAAATAAGGGTATCTCCCACAACGTCAAAGTATTTCTTTAATAAAAGGATCTGAGTACTTTCTCCAGCACTGCTGTTTACATTGCAGGATTTCAAATATATAAAAACGGAGGCACAGCCGCCTTTGTGACAAGCGAGGAAAAATAATGACCTAAACTAAAAGAAAAACACACTTGGAGGGGATATGTAGGCGAGGTGAATGTCGGGGACCAGTGAGATTTCCCCAGTTTTATTTATTCACTAATTTATTTTTGCTAAGCCTCAGCCGCCTGTGCAGGACGACAGGAAGGTGAAAACATGTCAGCGCAGCCAATAACCCACCAGTGTCCCCAGTCTACTTAGTGTCTGATAGAGAGGAATGCTGTGGCAGAGGCTGCTGCTTATCTGCTGCGTCCCCAGCATCTGCCTTCACAAACACACACACACACATGAACACACACCCTCCCCTCCCTCCAGATAGCCTCAGTCCCCTGTCTGTCTGCATCATCAGATACCGTTCGACACAGCACTGACATCTCTCTCACTCACACTCGATTTTCCGCCGGCTTTCAGTGTTTTTGGCAGCACATGTAACCAGAGAGGAGACTCATTCATCTGTAGCGTATTCACTCTGCTATACAGAACTAAGCAAATATACTGATCCCTGTTTAATCCCCTCCCTTCTCCCTGTCATTCTGGTCCTTGACTCTTCCTCGTCCCTGGAAAATCCTGTGTATCTGTCTCTCTCCGTCTCTGAATTTCTCTTCCTCTGCATGTTCGATGTGCAATCCCACCCCTTTGGCCCCCCCACCCTCTCCTCTCCCATCTCCCGTCCCATGCACGTCAATGTCCTCTCTGTCCTGTCACTCTTCTTACTCTTTCCCGCTCCTTCTTTCCCCATCCCTCCCTCCTCCTATTTCTCTTCCTCAGCATGGACGTTCAGAATTTTCATGGGAAGGAATCAATGTAAGTGTTGTGACACCATTCCTTCGTCTACTACTCTTCTTCCTCTATCTATTTGTTCTTTTTCACCTGTTTTGATTTAACTCACCCTTTAGCCATAAGCTCTTTCCCCCTCCTCACGACCTCCCTCCACCTCTGCCTTACAGATGATCTCTATGGTTTACTGTAGTGGTGCACAGTAGTGAGCACAATCAGAATGACTTATGTGTGCAGGATTTAAAAAAAAAACAACAACTTGGAATCAGGATTTGCAGGTTTTATCTTTTGTATTAACCCAACATCTCTATCACTTCTCTCCACTCACCTCTCTGACACACACTGTCTCGACGTCTTTGTGTGCCCTGTCACACTTCCCATACTCTCCTTTTCTCCACGCTTTTTCCCCCTCTCCTCCATTCCTCTCTCTTCTCTCCCTCTAGCTGTCTATGGAAGACACCACGTCAATCCTGCCTCGGCTCAAGAGGAACTCAAACGCCTACGGCATCGGCGCTCTGGCTAAGTCTTCTCTGTCAGGTGTGTCAGGTGTGTGTCTGTGCTGTAAACTGGTAAACGACCCCATGTTGGCTCGGCCCCTCAGCGGGGGCTGGAGTCAGCATGGTACCCGAAAACGGGTTCCCCTGTATCACTTCCTCTCCACACTGTGATAACACTCGTCAATGGCTCCCCCCCTGAGTCATTGATGGAATAAATTCAGCCTGAAAAAACACAACACACACACATAGCACATCATCATGCAGATTGTTGCTCTGAGAAAAGGTGAGTGTTGAGTGGGAAGTGTAGTTTTTTCCATGTTAAGTGGTTGTGAAACTGTGTTGTCCTGAACTAGTAGTAGTATGGATGTTCTGAACCGTGTTAAGTGCTGTGTTTAACAGAGTTTTCCAGTGCAGTGTAGTGCAGTAGGTTTTTTTTTTTGGTTTAATCCAGTTGTTTTGTGCAGTGCAGTTTATTTGAGTGCAGTGAAATGTAATGCAGCAGCTGCACTGTGTACCATGGAACAGATTTGTAATGTAATTTATTCCCATAATTTATTCATAAATCTCATCTCCATGCGCCACCATCAAAGAGAATCAAACAACCAGGGATTTACACTACATGTCATCATGTGTTGGTCACATGAGAAAGTGGAGCACAGCCATTATGTAGCTCGGCTGTGTTGCAGGAAGTGAGTTCCTTCTTTTAAAGATGTACTGTACGTTCTGCAGTGTTTGCATGAGTTGAGTTTTCAGACAGACAGCGGGGAGAAAGATAGTAGCTTTCTGCTTACCCAGTGCAGCTTAGCAGAGGTGTGAAAGCTATCATGTCAACAAGCCAACCTCTCATTACTCATGCCACACAGCCAACTCACCCCAATTAACCTATTCCATCCCATGATGCACTTTTGTCAGACGAGACACATCCATTCCCTCCTCTCCTCCTTGTAGCCCCTTCAGACGATGGCTCAGTCTCATTAGACACGTGAATGTCACCTCGGCAGCCCCTCATCATTTAGCTTTCCTCATGATCCATGTTCATGAGGACCCTCATTAAACTACTGGCATTTGAATAGTACAATTGGACTGACAATGTTTTTCTGTAGTGGGTTTATCTTTGTTGAAGCTGCCAATAGTAAATATTCAATATTTTTTAAGGAACAAAAGGCCTGTTTATACGCCCCAAACATCCCAGAGGTTTTCAGTTAAAAACTATTATCATACATATTTTTTTTATACTTTAAACGGATATCAAAAATACATATTTTTTCTCTTACCTTTAGTGCTATTTTTCTGTGTGTTTCCAGTCACATGTTCAATACAGTTAGTATTTAAGGAAGGCTAATAGAGAACCCCATGAATGAGTCCTAAAATCCATAATTATTTATCAAGTCAGCACCTCGGGCTCCAGTTTTTTGAATATGTTTTTGGTTAAATGTCAGAAATAACGTCTGTGGTTAACACAAGTTTAAGAGACTTTCACGTTTTTTCTACAAAATAAAGTAAGTCAGTAAATACCCCACTTTGAAGCACAAAAAGGCCGTTGCAAACAACTGGCTAAATGAGACTACAGAACATCATTAACCAAACGGCGCCGAACACGGCTTTAGAGGTTTGTAAGTGTCGACCACAGTGTAGATCATTTATATTCTAACATTGGCTTTTTACTTCTGGCAATTGCACTTAGGCTTCAAAAAATTTAAAAGTGGGGTTTATTTGTGAAGATTAATTGGCTCGGTATCATAAATCATAAATACATATTTTTCTTCTTACCTGTAGTGCCATTTATAAGTGCTATTCCCCTCACACGTTCAATATAGCTCGCATGTTAATGTAATTAAACAGCCAGCCAAACTTGATTTTCACAGGTCAGCAAGCGAGCGCCTGGAGTGAAACTGTAAAAAAGAGAAAACAGAAATGACTCATCGTTAGCACAACAGACTTACATTATGAAAACAACTAGAGCTGCAATGGTATGAGATTTTTATAGTACAAAAACTGTCTTAGAAAATATCACCTTTCAAGGTACCCAGCGAGCAGGGAACATTTCCACAGCACTGACTAACGTTACCTACAAGCATTGGTTGCATTGTACCACTCAGATTTTTTTTCAGAACCAAAAATTGCTTGCTGGGTACATAAAAATATAATTATTATCTGTTATAAAGACCTCTAAAGTTATATTTCTTAGTTTAACAACTGCTTTATTATAGCTTGATACTTTTAATAGAAGTATTTATAAAAAATATCCCATTTGAAAAAATACACAAAATAAAGGTAAGACCTTCTGTCCAGTTTCATTCTTTTTCAACACTGTAAATAAGCACATGTACACGGTATAATAACCGTCAATATTCATACTATGGTATACCTTGAAAAAGACACACCTGTAATCTTAAATCTGGTCATAAGTGCTCACGCTAGCCATCAACAGCAAGTAAACGATGTGCTAACGTGCTCACGTATTAGCATGTTGATTAGCATCACTGCTACACCACAATAAATCACTGTTAATGTCAATTTGCACACCAGAGGAGTAATACTGCGTAGAGAAGGTAAACCATGCTCACTTATACATTTAAACTAAGGTATTAAATAACCAAAAACTTACAGCCAACGCTTTCGAGGACATTTGAAAAGTGAAGGACGAGGCAGATGCTCTCATGTGCTCTCGCGACTTTGTTTACTATCGTGACTTCCTTATCCTAACATGCTCTTGAATCGGTATCAAAATAAAAGTCGACCTATCAAAATAAAGGTAACCGACTAATTCAGTATACAACAATGTGACGTTTGGTTGTCTATTTAGATATATTTCAGCACAAATTATGATCCATAATGGCAAGCAATGTGTGATTCACAGAGTGTTGGACATATCAACCATAGAGATGTCAGTGTTTTATCTCCAATATAATGGAAGTGGATGGTACTTGGCTTATGGTGCTCAAAGTGACAATAAATAAATAAATAAATAAGTAAATAAATAATTAATGAAGGGAAAAAAACGCATTTGAAAAACTCAACATAAACATCTCTTTGCAGAAATCATGACCCGGTTACTCAAGATATTCCATAGCCCGACTGACCATTCGCATGTAGTGACTTTGAACACGAACACACAGATTGGCTCACACGTCTGTCAATTATGTTATCAAATCCCTGTTTTATAGCATCAAATAGCTAGTTAAAACTTTTCAGAAAAACAATCACTTGAACAAACATCAGGGTGATAAAATCTACCTAAAATGACAGAAAAAAAATCTGCAGGAAAAATTAATTTACTGTGTACTTTAAGTTTTTAGTTTAGCCCATGTCATGTCCACATATATGGAGGGGGCTGGTTTATGACCTAAAGTGCAGCAAGCCACCAGGGGGTGACAGAGAGGTTTTGGCTTCACTTTGGGGCAGTTGTCATGTGGTCGACCTTGATATACAGTCTGTGGTAAATGCACTCTTCCTTCTACACAGTGATACAGTTTGAGGATGCAGTTTGCTTGAAAGAAAATAGTTCCAACATGAAACTGCTCACAACAAGGCTTGTGGGTTATCTTGAGTTACCTCATCATGTTTTATAGAGAGAGACATTGCTTTTCAAAGATATATATTTTTTAGCACTCAGAGTGCCACAAGCCGAGTGCCATCTAGTCCCATTATATTGGAGAGAAGGCAGACATCTCTACGGCAGATATCTTCAACACTCGGACACTCACACCAAAACAATCTAGATTGATAAATAGCACTACAGGTAAGAGCAAGAATATGTATTTTGAATTTTGGGGTGAACTATCCCTTGAACCACTTTTGGTGAGCCTCTGGGGTAACCTTCAATAATACAGCAAAGATGTAATTTAATAAACTGTAAGCCATCATATTTGAGGACATAATACTGTCTGTCCATTAACATCCTTCCACACCAGTTTTGCAAACTGGGTATCCATACTTTCATAAGCCATCCCAGCATTCATGACCACACAATGGTTACAGATTTGATGATAACGGGTCTATCTTATGTCTCTCTCCCCCCTCTCTTTCTCTTTGTCCCTCTACCATTTTATCGCCAAACTGCTTCTTTACTTCCTTCTCTACCTTCTCTCAACTCCTCTCATCACTTTATCATCTTTTTTTCTTTCACTTCACACTCTTGTGCACCCTTCTCTGGTCCTATGGTTTCTCCATCAACAGGTGTTAGTCGCACGATGAAGGAGAGAGTGACCAAGCCCACAGCCATGGCCCAGGGTCGTGTTGCTCACATGATCGAATGGCAAAACTGGGGCATGCAGACGGTGGGCGCAGGGGGCATTCCCCAGTCCCGCATCACCACCCAGGAGCGGGAGAAAGAGCGGCGGCTGGAGAACGACGCTTACAGTGACCTCAGTGATGGAGAGAAGGAGGCTCGTTTCACTGCAGGTTGGAAACACACACACACACACACACACACACACACACACACACACACACACACACACACACACACAGAGGAGGGCAGGCACTCCACAGAGCCCGTTAACTGTCATCAGCAGAATTATGTGCTCCTCTCCTCACTGTGTGGGATTCCTGCCAGTTATTTAGCTAATTAAATATAATACAGGTCCTGACAGGCGTGTCCTTTGAATCTTGACCTCAGGTATCCTGCAGCAGTTTGCTATCTCCGAGGCGACACTCCTGGCCTGGTCGTCGATGGATGGAGAGAGCCCGCGGTCAGGCTCAAACCAGGGCAGTGTGGCTCATTTGAGTGAAGTCAACCAGGAGAGCATCACCAGCCGAGGTAAAGGACTACAAAGAACTACAAATGTTGCTGCAGCTTAAACTCAGAGGAGCTTGTGTTGCAGAATCTAAAAATGTTAACATGCAAACCCACCAAGGTGTAAGATAAATGACATTTAAAAATGACTTTACAACATGCTGGAAGTCACAGTAACAAATGCACATATTTTAAGCCAAATTATGTTTGAAGTTCATTTTGAAAAGACTGTATGAATTTAACAAGCAGCAACTGTACACGTCCTGTGAAACTGGAAGATTATTTTGAAAAGACACAATACATGCAACAAGTATAAGTTGACACACCATCACTGAGCGTCAGAAACGTGCGCTGCAGAGAGGGGGTACCTCTGCGTCTGATTTTTATATGTAGATGCACTGACCAAGTGTTGGTATTTGATAAGCTGAGAGTGAGAATGTGTTAGCCAGATACACTTTAACCTGATCATATGTTTTGTACCATGATCTTCAAAGATAGTAGTAACATAGCTATCAAATAAATGCAGTGGAGTAGAAGTATTAAGTTTCATAAAATAAAAATAGTCAAGTTAGTGTCTTGGATTTGGTGGCATCTAGCGCTGAGGTTGCAGAACTGAAACTTCTCCCATGTGCCAAGCGTGCAGGAGAACTACAGAGGCCAACCTGAAAATGTGAGTGGCCCTAGAGTCAGTGTTTGATTTGTCCTTTCCGTGCCACTGTAGAAACAACATGGCGGACTTCATGGAGGAGGACCAGTTCTGTATGTAGATATACACTGCTTATTCTGAGGAAACAAAAACATAGTGTTTCTGGTGGTTATAAACTAATGAAAACATAGTTATGAATATTACAGTCATTTTCTGACAATAGATGCTGCTAAATCCCACACACTGGACCTTGAAAGTATAGTACTAAAGCAAATGTGCCTACTAACCACCATTGGTATACAGTTGTTGGGGTTTTTTTTAAACATATTTACTGAAATAATGTATGATGTATGTATTTAACATACATTATGATATATTGCCAGTTAGCATGTGTCAAATGTGGGTGTTTGCGTGGGTGCAGATAAGCAGCTTGCGGTGTAGCATGTGTCATGTAAAGAGAACACACTGTTCCTCTTTGCAGGCTGAAGGGAAAGCACATTATTAACATGACGTTTTCCAACATGGACTGTTATCTGTACAAAATATGATTTCTGGCATTTTTATTCCACAGCACGAAGTTAGAGGTACAGATAATTATAATGAGTACTTTGTTGTTTTATGATAAACCTCCTCAAGGATATGACACTTCATTAATGCATTTGCATCACATTATCTCATCATTTTTTAGTCAAACAAACTCTTAGCAAAGGGCCAAAATATGTGTGGCTGTGTTTACTCTTGGGCCCAATTTATAGCCTTCCTCTCGAGAGAAAGATGAAGTGCACAAAATCAAGGCTGCGTCTGCATTATTCAGTTTGACACATATGATGAATCAACAGTGGAAGGTGTGCCAGTGTTCAAACTCTATTCAGTACATCTAGGACAGATTCTGTCATAACACTTATTCAGCCAATATGGAGGAGGGTTTTTTTCTGCAGTGACGGAGTTTTTTGATTTAGCTCCCAGTCAAACCTCCTTCAGTGGGCCAGATCAAAGACGAATTTCAACTGACTTAGTCTGCTGAACTTCAAACTCCTCTTAAGTGCACAATAACGGCTGACACCAGAAAACCTAAACACAATTAACGGTAATTTGTGGGTCTTTAGAGAAAGGCTATTTAGCACCTTAAGTGACAGTTTACCTCAAAATAAAAAATACACATTTATCATCTCACCTATAGTGCTATTTATCAATCTAGATTGTTTCGGTGTGAGTAGCCGAGTGCTGGAGATATCGGCCACAGAGATGTGTGCCTTCTCTTAAATATTCTGGAAATAGATGGAATTCGGCTTGTGGTGCTCAAAGCAGCAAAAAATAAAATAAAATTAAAAATTAAAAACAGACCTTATAGTGAGCAGTTTCATGTAGGAACTATTTTCCTTCTATTGAACTACAACTGCCAGTTGTATCACTGTGCAGAAGGAAGCGTGCATCTACTCATGGACGAGATGCTCATGCTGATGTTTTATAAAAAACAGTGATGTGCTTGGGGTTTAGTTGTTGCAAAGGTAAAACCAAATAATCAGCAGCAGGATGTCCCCTCTGTTTTTTTTTATTTCTTGACCTTATTAAGATTATATATTCAGGATGATTCTATCTATTGTACTATTAGCAACAAAAACAAAACTCCATCATAACACCTCCCTGTTAGTCACACTTCTAATAGCAGCTGCTGCCTGTTTTTCATCTTCTCCAGATCAGATATTGCACCACTCCTCAGCAGAGGTGTGGCCTCACACTTACGTCTCCCAGGGCCATTACTGCCTCTCCTCCTCTGATGCCTGGGAGCCAATCAACAATGATCCCTCCGGCGTGGCGTCTCCCCCTGCTGGCTCCTACGTTATGGGGACTGAAGGGTACGACGGGCAGGCAGCAGCTCACTTCCTGTCACAGCAACAGCAGCAGCAGTTCACCCTCCAGCAGCAGAGTCAACTACAACAGCTGCAGCAGATCCAACAGATCCAGCACTACCAGCAACAGCAGCTCCTGCAGTATCAGCAACAACAGGTGGGGTCTCACTTCTGTGGGGGTCACACAAGACTGATGGAGTTGAAATTTAGTATGAGAGCATGTTTACTGTTGCTCTCTAATGATGCATAACCATTGAGCAGTCCCTAAGAATCATGAGATTAAGTCATTTCATTATGAAAGATTATTTTCATGTAACAACACATGATCCTCTGTGTCCTCAGAAAACTCTATTATTCCCAGGTTTAGAAAGGTTTTCCAAAATCAACTACACAAACAAAAAAATCAGTCATTTGGCTAAAAAGAAACATTGATATTCATGTGGGAAAGTTCAATCTGAAAATTCTAGTCTGACAAAGTAATCTGCATTTTCTTTGCTGTTATTTTTAACTTTCTCTTGATTTTCATTCAGTTACTTTGATATTTAGGTTAACAAAACAATTTATTTTACAGGTACATAACTAACTATAATTTCCTAGAAAGGAACTTCTATGTTACTCTAAATTAGAGGAGTGCTATGCGACATTCAGAGCATATTTATGATTCAGAGTCTGGGGTGGGATTATCTGCACACAGCAGTTTATGGAGCAAACAGACATAGCTAACAGCATTATCGTGAGGGAGAACCAGAGGATGGGTGTTAACGCTGCCATGACAAAGCTGTTCTGCCACTGTGGGTCGGGTTGACATTATCCACAGTAGCCGCTGTATGAGTGCAGTGAAGAGAGGTGGCAATCAGTTAGCCGATGATAATACACACTCATTGCACCAACATGCACATGTGGCCGGACCGTCTAAACTCAACAACGAACAGAGAGGCTCGGATTTCACACAGATACCCCTTTTCCACCAACACGGCAGGGGTTCTGCTTCAGTTCCTGCACCTAATTTCAAACCATCTTGACCATAAATAAATTGGCTCAGAACCCCAAAAGTTGGTTCTCAGCTGGAACCAAAACAAAGCAGGTGACGACATCAGTGGGCATGTCATTAACTACAGACTGGAGAGAGTGGATGGGGAGGGCAACTGAGAAATCATCAAGCAAAAACGAGTGTGCAGTGGACTCACTAATAGTTGGTCCATGCTTGATTTTTGGGTAAAAAAAAATCCCTTTAATAACAGAACAAAAGTTTGCATGTAATCGATGTAACCCGCGATTTTGCTGCTACTGTTTACTTCTGTTGTGCATCGCGCAACGCCCTCCATTGATGACACGTCATTGATTATAATGGCCCATCGCAAAACTGGTGGAAAGTGGGAGTTAACGCAATGGACAGCACCAAGTTCCAAGAATCCTGAACAGAAACGTTGGAAGAACCAGAGCTAATTTGGTGAAAAAGGGGTAGGACAGAGAGCTTGACTTCATTCTCTGATAAGAACGCCATTACTCCACCATATCTTTACATAGCAAACTGCACTTTGCTGCTTTATTAATGATCTGAATGCTGCATACAGCTTTTTAATAATTAGATTTCCTGGAAAGGAAAAAGTCATTGGGTAATAATTACGGGAACTATTTTGCCAGCTGAATACTAATGTAATGTCTACAAGCAAACATACAATTTAACACACAACATTATTTGGTATTTAACATATACAGGAATATTTACTTTGGTTTTCTAGAAACTGATCTCTAGGAGGAAATTCTGGAAATCATAATATCATCACAGCTACCAAAAACACAAGTTCTTTCTTTAAACAGCAAGTTGGAGCCAAGATGAAATAATAAGCCTAAACCTGTGTGCACAAAGAAAAGTATTGATCACTGCCGCAGTCAGAAAGAGGTATAAACTGTATACTGTATTGCTGTCCTGAATTATTTTCTTGGCTGCCAACACAGGGCTTTTGGTCTTTTGTCAAACTGACTGATGTGTCACCTCAGACATGTCAGTGTGTCATGGAAAATAGACTCAGACCTCTAACTCTTCCTCCTCCTCACCCTGTTTGTAGTCGCTGGAGCACAGGCTGCACAGTGCCAACCACTCTTTGCAAGCAACGCCCAACAGCACCATCCACAGTCTGGTCCATCCTGCTCACCCACCATTGGTCGATCTGTGGAACACGGGGCAGATGGAGGCCTATCAGACGGACGCTGGAGGCTACATGGGTGTGGCGGCGGTGGTGGAGCCGAGCCTCTGTGTTCCCTCTGGAGAGGAGATGGTGGGAACAGAACACTCCCCGCTACTGGAGCAGCAGGAGGAGGAGGAGGAGGTCAAGGTGAGGTGAACGCAGGGTTAGATTGCATAAAATTACATCTCCTGTGTTGAATATTTGATCCGTGAAGCACTGTAAGAGACCGCACTGATGGTTTTATTCTGTTAACTACAAATCATGTATTATTTACTCACATTATAATTTAAATGATTCCAAGTAGGCATGGATACAGGTTGCTTTCAGTTCATGCTTGTGAACAGCATCATCGGTTAATTAACTGATAAGGGAATCTCTCTTTTCAACTTTTAAATATGAGGATTTGCTGCTTTTCTGATTGATATCTCTGTAAATTTAACATCTTTGGGTTTTAGTCTGCTGACAAACATTCTTACCTCAGGCTCTAAGAAATTGTGATGGGCTTTTTTTCCCCTTTTTAATTTTTTTTTTGCACAAATTTAATAAGATAATCAATTAATCAAGTAATAAAGGAAAATTCTGGATTAATTTATAATGTGAAAAAATCATTAGTTGCAGCAGTAGTTAATTAACAGTAATTTTTTTGCCTTTTGGAAAAATACATTGTAATAATAATACTGAAATTGATAGTTGTCATGTAACAACAGGGATCTGTCTGAAAGCCCTGTTTACTTGGTCTTGTGGGGGAGTCTGACATTTGAAACTTTGGAGTTTGCTTCTGACCAGCAGTCTTTTTGAATGGGCCGTTCATTTGACTCAGTGTGTTAAAACAGCTGTAAAATGTCTTTTGTGTCTCTGGAGGGAGCTGGTGATGTTAAAGTCCCCTTCTAATGGCTAAGAGCTATTTGATTCTGCATATTGTTTCCTGTTCAATCAGGGAGATAGGGAGGGGCTGGTTGCAGATATTGATTGTCTTATAACCAATCTGAAGTCACAAGCAAACACAGAAGTGGCTAAAGTTTGGAAAGAAATCTCCACAACACTTGGAAGAGAAGACAGTGGCGTGTCCAGACTTCCCAGGTGGGGCACTGACTTAGGAGTCATGTCATGTATCATGAGGTATGAACGCTGCTGCGGACACACGCGTCAGCATAGCTTTATTTACCGTTTTTGTCTGCACTGCAACACCTACTTTGATTACTAACATTGCAGTGTCTTGCAATCCAGTTTTTAGTTTAGTTTAAAATATAAATAGACCTACCAGTAACAGCACATCAGAGTGACACCACACAAATGTAAAATAAAGCTCCGCTCCAAATCAAAACACATTTTCTCTCTCTACTGTGGCTTTTTGGCAGGCTAAACACTACTCCGGCACATTACTGCCTCTCAGGTTTAAGACTGAATTGCACCTATCAACAAAAAATCAGTCTATCCATCAAACAGTTCTAACTGGGCAGGTAGTCAGTCATAATGGGGTGGCCATTCAGATTTTAGTGGTGGCCCGTGGCACCCCAGGCCCTGGATACGCCCCTGAGAGAAGAGGATTTTTGCAACAGGTTGTGGAAGAACATAGGAGGTTGTTGTAAAAGCTAAAATAACAGACTCAAGGAAAGAGTGGTGAACCGAAGGAAAAGAAATTACTTACTACAGAATAATTTTGACTCGGATGTGAGCAAAAATAGTAATTACTGTATACAAACAAAACATGCCAATGGAATTTTTCGTGGTACGTTAGTATTTACTACAGATTACTTTTCTGGTACTGTTCTTCTGGTAACGCTCGTTGACTTATCCATAAAATATTTTGTTTGTATTTGTAAAACACCTTGAGCATAAATGCACACACAAGACAAAATATATACACAATAGCAAATAATATGAAGTGATATTACCAGTGTTACTGGTAGAATTTATAGTCAAGGGGAGGGACATGTAAATTTGAGAAAACCTTTCATCGGATGCAAAATCTGTAACAATTTTTTATCAATTTCCAGGAAATATCAAACTCTTCTCACAAAATGACTTTTTTTTGTCATTGTTGAACCGGATTCCGAAGTATAGGTGAAAATCAGAGCCAAACATATATCTTTTTTTTTTATTTCATGGGAATTTTAGCAGAAAGCTGTGTTACAAACAAGGGATGTTGGGTTTGAAAGAAACGGGCATTTACGATGCAGAATGGGTCTAATCAAATTTGTTTATGAGTTGCATTATGGATATTATAGGATTCAGATTTTTGGAAGCTTTCCCCATCTGTTGCTCCTCTGTTGCTTTGATTTTGACTTTTCTGTTTAAACGGTTTCTTGTAAGTCACCCAACTTTATGGAAATGCATAAAGCTTTTCAGCAGCTGACTAAGACATCTTGGATGCTGAAGCCTCCTGCACGCACCAACAAATAACAGCTTGTGACTATGATTTAACAAACCAACAATAATTTGCCACTTAATTTTCAATTTAATTTTCAATTTTCATGGTCAGCTAAACGTCAGCAGTGGTGGGTAAATCATTTCAAACAAAATCTGGTTTATCTTTTCCAGTTGATCCTGATACTCTGCTGGTTGCCTGAATGATGTGAGATCAGTCTATAAACAAATGGAAGTCGGTTGGCAGTGATGTAAATGATATCAGACATGTTGTTAACCTGCAAAATCATCAGTGTGGACCATTCTTAATATTTCAGTGGTTAATTAGCTGACTGACCCTTCTGTGTGTCTCCATCTGTCCTGATCAGGAGGATGAGGTGGCACTGTGTATGGAGCCAGAGTTGGCCTCGTTGACTCCGCCCACGCAACAAGGGGATGCCTCTGGTGGCAGTAGTCCAGGGCAACCGCCGGCAGAGCCAATCACAGAGCGGAAGTCCTCAGATGTCACCTCCGGCCTCGTTCAGACGCTAGAGGGGAAGGAGGAGGAGGAGGGGCAGGGGCCAGCCGCTTCCATCGCAACCAACTGAGTACCTGGCTGTGAAGAGACTCCTTATTACAAACTGAGCTGAGGGGGAGTCAGCGAAGAATGAGCGTAATAATACAATATATATCTATTAATCTGTTCCTTTTCAGGTATCAAAAACTTTTTGGTTGCGAGACGAATTCTTCAAAAATGGTGAGAAACAGATCTGGAGGTGGACTCACAATGAGACAGGAGCCGATGCAACAAAGGACACCAATTTCTTTGTAAGCCTTACATCCCAAAGGTAACTGAAGAGAGGACGGAGACACTAAAGAGGAGAAGGAGGAGCACCAACTGACCAAGACATTTCCATCAGGAAACCATGTTGAGAGGAAGAGGAGGGGGAAGTAAACATGCATGCTTTTAATGAAGACAAGCAACTCGACCCCGTCATCGTCTTATAATAATAAGGAATCATAATAAAAACATTATAATAAGAATAATTTTGTAATAAAGCCACAAAAAAGGACAAAAAAGAACAAATCTATGTATAAGTGTATGATAAGATATAACAGTTTTCCTGCGGGAGAACTACTCTGTTTACAGCTGTTACTCAACATATTAGATAGTGTTTAATCAATTAATTTCCCTGTCGCATCCAACACACACTTTAAATATGGAAAACTATTTCACGTGTAATTAAAGAAGAAAATGTCAGCATTTCAGTGAAATGCAGACTGACCCCCAAAAATAATCTATGACGGTGTGGCACCAGGATGCCCGAGGCACAACCCAGGGGCAGGCCTGTCCTGCTGACTGCACACACTAAACTGCACAGATAAGGATTGTACTGTAAGATAGTGTGCTTCCTACTCTGTCTCTCTGTATGCATGTTTCTTCAGAGCACTATGGAGTACCTGTACTATACAGCACTGTATAGACTTTGCACTGAACCATAGTATCCCAGGTGGGGCCACAGTGGGCCCGGGGCGGTGAGTTTCAATGACGAAGAAATAAAGACAGAGCTGCATGAGCGAATCTCTTTTGCACTGATGCAATCCAACAGATCAGAGGTTGCCTTTGGACTGTTGACGTTCACCCGGTTTCCACTCTGAAAGCTTTCCACCGACAACCAAAACCGAGCCACTTAACAACACAGACCCTCAGCTGCTGTTTTTCTTTTTTTTTTGTTTTTTTTTTTTGCTCTCTCCGTAGAGGTAGTGACGTTAAATCGAGGATGATAACCACTATTTGAATGTACTGGAAGACAGATGGCAGTACATGTTTTTTGATGTCTCCTCGTGGTGGGAAAGAGTCTTTCTTCAGAAAACAAAGATAAACAAGCGAGTCTTTCAAACATGTGGGAGGGAGCTGTCGAAAAAAAAGGATTCACTGCTGGCTCCACCACACACACACACACACACACACACACACACACACACACACACACACACACACACACACACACAGAAAACACTCGAATATCTAAATTGTAACCAGCAATAGGCAGACAAAACACTGGCTTCCCAACAGACCAGTGTCACCTCTGTCGTATAGATGTAAATAGTCTGAGTATATAGAAATCGCCTCGCACTCACAGTCACAACTGTTCTAGTACAGTATGATTTCTTTATTTTTTTACACCTCAAAGTCCCACTTTACTTTGGGATTGCTCTGAAGCTTTTTTTTCTTTTTAAACCATTACACAAGGACAAATGAAACAGAGGAATGTTCGTGTTGTAAATAGAGCAAACTAGAGACTGTTTTTATCCGGCGAGTCAAAGACGAACAGTCGTAGGTCCGAGTTCACGGCGGGGAAATTACAGCACGTGTGCTGCTCAATCAGCCAATCAGGGAATAGAACAAAGGAGCGAACACTAGAGCCGAAGAGATTGGTGTCTTCCTGCTCAACGTGATTACTGTGAAGCAGCTGCCTGGGGTGTGATAGTGATTCTAATGATGTTTGAGGAAGCATTTGTTTTTTCTTTTTCTTTCTTTCGCCTGAGGAAGAATGGGTGTTTTTTTCCAGCGTGGAGGGGAGTTAAACAGACAGTGAAGACTCTCTGTGCATGACGAACTTCACAACACCACTTTTTTTTTTTTTTTTTTTGCTCTTTCTGCTGGGGAGTACCTTCTCCTCTCACTTTGATGATTGTGTGAGAAACTTTTAAGATAAACACGAAAAATAATTGACTTGAATGAATTTATTTATCGATTGCTTCTTTATGCAATGTTGGGGGACAATGTTTATTTTTCTACTGACTTGTTGAAATCCCTTCCAGTATAAGTTAGAATAGTCGTCACGGTTGTAAAGCCGTCTTGTTTCTGTCTGGTTTTGAGCACTTTGCACCAAGAAAAACACCTTGTTAAGAGATTAGAGATGGATAGTTTGGCAGCTCTCAATTATAACAAATCATTTTATGTCACTCCAAGAATCCCTGTCTAGTGACGCGTGAAAATAAGAGGGCTCAAAACTGCAAACAGAATGTCTTTACACGGTGGCACGTATTCATTTATTTATTGAACAATTACTTGGTGGGGAGGAATAATGTGACAGCTTGTACAGAGTCTATAATTTCACGTAGGTACCGACCCTTCTGGGAGCAGTATCTTTTTCTTTATGAGTCAGTTTTAAAGACATAATGTGGTGAAAAGACTATTGCTTTGTATTTGTTGACAACTGCAAGGTTAATTTGAGCTTGAAAGTGATATTATAAGGAAACTTGCATGATGAAAAGACACTGCTTCAATTTGGGTTATTTTATTGCTTTTTTTCTTTTTTTTTTTTTGTTTATCAGAACCTAAATGAATGAATAAACTTAATAACAAGAAGCCAAATATATTTCTGTGGATGTTAAGGTTTACTGATCACATCTTTGTTAACCGACCAGTTTGCAATAGAGTTGTTCCGATACCAGTATCGGAAATGCCTCCAATACTGCCCAAAATGTTGGATTAGGTATCCGCAAGTTCATGAGTCTATGCACCGATCTTTTACCAAGTACGTTATTCAGAAATTCTTGAGTAGTTTCATGCCTGGATAAATTCTCGTTTGCCCCTCTAAAGGCTTAGACAAACCAAACAGATATCAAAAAACTAGTGGCGATGAAGGCCGACTGTCACCTGTGTCTTGCCCAAAATGTTTTACGCAAACACACCGCAAAGACTACAACTAACCACCAACAAGCATGTATGTTCTGCACCTGCGTGAGAGGAAACAGGTCTTCATACCAGCAGGTGGCAGCAGTCTGTATTCATTAACCAAAAAGTGAAAGCAGAAGACTAACAGGATGGAGTCAAGATGCTAGTTAGCCAGCACACGATTACAAAACATTTTTGCTAAAAACATTAATGGCAAAAAATATATTTAATTCACCTTATATATTAGGGTTTGTTTTGATTCTACACCCTCTTTAATTTAGCCAATGGATGTGTAGTAATAACTAAATTTTGGACTCCAAATTGGCACCTGTTCATCCCCATGGAGCTGCTCGCCTGGCACATTGCACCAAAAAAAAAACTAGCTTCCAGGTTTACTTTCGGGATATGCGCCACGCTGAATATGCACAGTTGTCCTGCTGGCCCTGAGAGTTTATGCTTGTCTCATAGACCTCACATTGTGATGACGGCGCAGACTTCTAAATTGTTTTTCTCAGCTCGAGGAACGGATAAAAAATTCATAATAGAAAGATTCATAATTGACCTTGTTTGCAGTTGGAGGTTGTCAGCAGTCTCACTGATGTCTCTTTTACAGTGGTGGTCTTTGGGGAAAGGGCTTTTTGGGCTGCAGGGGATTTTTTCACTGCAATATGGCAGGTGGCCATTTGGAAAAATTGAAAGCAAGGCTTAGCAGTTTCCCCAGGAGCCTGCTTTAGCTGTGTTTGCTTTGCTCACTTCTGAACTGCCAATTTAAGTGATTTCATTCACCCACTGGCTCCAACAGCTCTATCGCCAATTCAACGAGCCCAACGGGCTAAAAAACCTGTTAATGGCCAACAAGTGTCAATGGTGTGGGACACACTGCAAAAACTAGGAGACAGATGCTCACCAACGGCCCAACCTTGACCAATGACAAATCAGTGGCTTGGTGTATCAGGGCCTTATAACACCAGCCTACACAGAAAGGTATGCTGTGCAGCTGTCGCAAATTTCAGAGCAGCAAAGACTATGTTTTCGAGTAAATAGTGTAACATTAGCTGTTAGCAAAATGTCAAAAAATTGTCAATTCGCATGCCATTCATTCTCTCATGCATTTGTTCTTGTTAAAGGCTTTAACCTGAGCCATGTAGTACAACAATAATAGCAATCACTTCACATCCAAACAGGGCCAGTGGCTAATATTATTGTTAGTGCAATGGTATCAGATCGGTACTCTGTATTGTCCGATTCCCAGGTCTAAGTCAAAACCGGTATCAAGATGGAGAAAAAAAACGGTATCGGAACATCTCTAGTTTGCAATTGAGTTCCTCTTTTTGTATAATTCTACTGCCATCCTCCAGAGTTACAGTAACTTGTCTGCAGGCATGACGCTCAAAATCTGCTTCTGGTCCTCTGCCTTTCTCCTTCTCTCTCTTTCTATCTCTTTGTATCTGTTCTGTATATTTGTGTCTGTCTGTATGTCTGTCTGTCTCTCTGTCTGTCTGTTTGTGTACAGTAAGTTGTCTTGTTGGAAGAATCACTGCCTGAAAAAAAAAAAAAAAAAATTAGTTTTCACATCAACCAAAGGGGGATTTGAGGCAATCAGACATGTAACATAGATATGATTTGGAAATGTGTTGCAAAAAAAAAAAAAAAAAAAAGTAATCGCTGTAAAAAACGCTGTTAAAATTGGATGGCTTCTGTAAAAGTCTGTATAAAATTGGATTTATTTGTTCTGAGATGAGGCAGTGTGACTTGTGATACCAGTGTACACTCACACCTATGCATGCTTGTTGGACGGTTGTCACAGGATGGTTCTTCCACGTGGTTCCCTCTCTCTCTTTCTCTCTTTCTTTCTCTCTCCTCTTTCTGTCAACAACTCTGTTTCTTCCTGTTTCTCTTCCTTTTTCCTGCACGACGGAACCTCCTACACCCCCTCCAGCTCCTTTACCTGTCTCCTCTTCTTTTCCTCTGGTGGAGAAAGAGCAAATAAACAAACCAACCAATGGCATTCCTTGTGCTTATGTGTGGATATCTTTCACAGGGTGTAAAAAATTAGACTTTCACCTCTTTCTTGGAGAGCGGCAACACGTGATGTGCCTAAACAACTTTTTGGTGGCAGCTGTCGTCTCTGGCCAGCTTGTTGGTGCTTGTCAGACAAAACACCAATCACCAAGGAACTGGCAGCATTGTAATCCAGCCTGTCATGCTTTTCCAAACACTCTCCAGTCGTTCTCTGGGATTTTATGCCAGGAGAATATTAATGACAGATTCTCAGGCCTCCTCTGTGGGGACAAGATGCTCATTTGTTCAAACTCACACAGGAATCAGGAAGCTGAAACACACTGTTGACCTTCAATGTTCAAATATGATTGAATGATCAGAGATATTCTCTTTTCAAGACTGAATGCTGAACACTGACACAGCGATTTTTCCACCCACTCTGGTGATGTGTCAGCCCACCGCTTTGGTCCAAGCTGAAATATGGCAACAATTTTTCAATAAATTGCTATAAAGCTTGGGAAACTTACTCAGGACTCCCTAAAGCACTGGATCCACAATAAACGTTAACGTTAACAAATTAGCACCCCATGAATGGCATTGTTATGTAATGTACTTCACGTGAATTTCAGCAAGTTAGGTATTGAGGAAGAAAAATGGTGGCAATGTATGTTAAAATAACCAAAAGTCTGAGAATTTCACACAGGACACAAACACTGATCTCCTGGTGAAAAGTCCGGTGTTTGTTTTGACTCGTTATTAACATTGCAGAGGACTTTTGTGTTGAAAAAAAATAAAAACACGTCCACCATAGACTGAAGCATAAAATTCACCAGAATGCAGGAAATTAAGTGTTTTATGCTCAAAATTTCCTGACGGAGGATCCCCAAACCCCCCTCACATGTATTTCTCCTATTGTTAAAATGATACCTACGCCGTTGACCATCATAACATTATATTGTAAAATTTGTATATCTAATTGTTGACTTTTTGGACTAAATTATGCCACAGAACATCGCTAGGGCTAGACTTTGTTTCACATTAATTAGAAAACGTTAGCATGCTAATATGGTAAACTATAATTGTGATCATGCAAATACCTGCTAAACATCAGCTTGCTAACTTTAGCATTTCGCTCAAATCACCAGTGCTGGAGTCGCTAATGTGACTATTGCTTTTCTTCAGATCGTCATTTCTATTGTTGTTGATAATGACAATATGCTAGTAGACAATTTTAGTATTTATTATCTTTAAAAATCACAGACTGGTAATAACGATTTGAATGTTTACCATACAGCAAATGTTTGATAAATATAAGATATAATTTAAAATTAACCTCAATCAGTAAACTTTAAATGCATGATCTCTTTGACCTCTGGGTCAAAATAATTAAGTCTTCATCAATATATTATTTCATCATCATACCATTCATCGCTGTCAGTTAATTTTTGATCAAAGGTACTTGGTGAGATTAACAGACACTGATATACGATGTGCAGCTACATTCAATATTTCCAAGAAATGGGCGGACATTGAACATTCGTGATATGTAGGACCGAACACGTCTGTCCATCTGCAGTTCAGAAGACACAGGAAGGCACCTGAGATTTTGAGTGAAAAAGTGAGACTGTCGTAAGAGTAGAAAAAAAATTATGTACTACAAGTTTCAGGAGCTTTTGTGCAGTAGTTTGTCCGGCTCGCTGAGTGCTGATTGTCTGTAGGTGAACCCGACTACTCCCCCAGACAGCAGCTCCGTCTCTGGGGAGAAAGGAGTGAAATTAAAGCAAAGTAAAAGTCTTCTTTAAACTGAGTCTATATGGGCTCATCTGACTCCTCACTCTCCCTGTCCTCCTGCAGAGAGGACAGTGTGAGGACAGGGCTGGAGGGTGACACAGGGGAGGCAGGAGGTAAAGGTGAGGTAGGGGAGGAGGTAGAAGGGGACGCCGGCTCCTGTGAAGCACCATCAGCTCCTCTTGTGGGGGCAGAGCTTCCACTGGCGCTCCCTACACTGTTGGGGGAGGAGGGAGCTGTGTCACACCCGGGAGCTCCCCTGGAAGACGAAGCCTTCCCTCGGGAATCCTCCTTGGACTCCTTCCTCACCAGGTCCCCCTCCCTCCGGCTCCCCTCCCCCCACAGGTCTCTGTCCCGAGTGGGGGAGGACGGAGTGGACGAAGGAGGCTGGTGCTTCTTGGCTTTCCTGCTGGCGTCTCTGAAGCTGGCCAGAGGGGGACGTAGCCTCACCCCGCTGCGAGTTGAGCCCTCGATAGCTTTCTGTAGCTGTAAGAGAAGAGAAAGAAGTTAAAGCACGAAGAAACATGAACTTGAAGTGACAATGCAAGAAAAGCGAACACCCGGGGAGATGAGTCGAGGGCGGTTAATAGAATAACAGCATGAATCAGAGTGATGTATCCTGCGACAGAACAACTGCCCACAACATGAGATCATCACAGCTTCCTGTCACGCCGTATTTCACAATCAAACGAATAGAGGTGACCAAAAGTGTGCAGTCAAGAAAAAAAAAGTGACTTTACCTCTTTCAGCGCCACGACACCCACCAGCTTTCCAATACTGGTGACATAGGCGTGACTGAGCCCCAGCAGAGAGAACAGTGTGTGTGTCTGAGTAACGAGAGAGAGGACATGATCCAGTCAGTGTTAAATGTATTGTAGTGTGACAGCGTTCTGCCTGCATGGCTGCACAGCTCCTCTTAAACAATTTGTCCCGCAAGTGAAAGAGGGAATATAACATGAGTCATTGCATAAAATTCAAGATTCAGGATTCAAAGATTTTAGTTTTGTATTTCAGTAGTATTGCGCTTAGTATTACAAAAGTATGGGGACATCGAAAGACATGATTTTAAAAATGCAGCAGACTTTAACTGTGTGATAAGGGTAAAATTACAAAATCATTGGATCCTACATTTCCCATGATGACAATCTTTCATTAAGCTCCTCGTTGCCCTTGTCTTTCAAACCTCACTTTGTAACTTTAGCTCTCTGATAAAAGCGTGTTCTCTTTAAAGTCAAGCTGAGATAATGCTGAAAGATATTATACGATTGTTTGTACAGACTGAACCTGACATGCAAAACTGAAGTATCTCTGTCTGAGCCCGCTCTCATCCCCAAGTCATCAAATACCAATGCTTTGTAACGCCTTTTCGGCATGAGATATCAATGCCAAAGGCGCCCTTTAGTGTCTTAATGAGATGCACAATATTTTAACTCACTCTAATGTAAAATGCAACAAAATGTGACGCTAGGAGCAACTGGCAGACCAAAAAGAGTGAGAAAGTCCAAGTAGCGTGGAAGAAAGGGGTGGTATGGGCCAAACAAAGCCGGACTTTCATCAAGGAGATCGACCAAAAATCAACATGGTTTTGTGTAACATTGCAGAATTTACCTACAGTCAAAGCACATTGAGGTCACTCACAATACAGATTTACACCATGTTACGTTACTGTTAAGTAACAAATATACTTATTTTAACGAAAAACTTGGGGTCTTTTTTCTAAACATTGCCAAAACCTAACTGGTTTCACAACATTCATCACGTAAAACGCAATAAAGTCATTCTTAAATTACTAAAAATAATTTTTAAACTAATATTTTTGTGTCAAATTATTGAAAGTAGTAGTACAATACGTGGGATAATGTAAAGAAAAATGCTCATTATTGTGAAATGAAAGCCAGAATGGTGATGCAGGACCCCAACCTGAATAAGAGGAGTCTTGAATAAAACTGTACATGATGTCTTACATAATCTGTTTCTGTACATGATGTTTGCATGTGACAACATGTCACTCAAGTGTTGCTGTGGTCACCTTGTGCAGAGAAGTCCTCTCCACCAGCTGAAACGGGGAGGGGTCTATACGTATCTGCTCCATATCGATTGGTTTATCCAGCTCTTCCTCTTCCCAGGCTTTGATCTGCATCAGCCAATCACAAGGCAGAGAGATGGACTCAGAGTATACAGAGTTTCTATTTATTGATCTGGATGGTTTGGTTGTCTCATTGTTGGCTGTGTGGATGCAGAATCAATAAGTGTACAGTACCTCCTCAGGGGACATGGTGTCCGTCAGCGGCGGGGGTGTGGTCTCCTGAGGAAAGGGAGTGGGGGAGAAGGAGCGAGGGCCAGATGGATGAGCAGGCAGTCAGTTTGAAAAACTGCACAGATGATAAAATGACCCCTGGTGGTTTAATGGCATCGGCCATTGCACAACATGTCAGCTCCTGTATGTATGCGTCATGTCATGCCCCTCCCGTCACATTAGCAGGGTTGGCCAGAGCTGCCATGTTGGACTGATGCCCCCCCCGTCTGAGCTGTCGCTGCCAACTCGACAGCAGATCAGTAATGCTCCTTTGCGCTTCAGGGGTCAAAACGATGAGTATGTGAGGTTGATCTTACCTGAGTTTCAGTCTGGCCTGACAGAGATGAGGACGAGAAGAGTCTCTGAAGGGTCCTCCTGACAGACGGCAGCTTGCGCTTGTCTGAGGATAAGGTATGGCAACACATGTAAGAGGAGAAAGGAAGCGACATTGATGGGACGACTTGTTTTTATGTGCAGTGGAAACGCCATGTTACCTGAGCCTGTGTGGTTGGTGGAGGGCTCCTGAGGTTTGGGGGATGGGATGGGCCCGTTGCATTCTTCCTGTACAGGAGCAGTCTGCGGATAAAACATGGTTGGTAACTGAGTCACATTTTTTTAAACTAAACTACTTCCTGTGAATTAAGTTCATTTTTTTCCACCTTGTTTGCGCTCTCCTCTCCACCCTCCTCGTCTACGAAGGCAAAGGACTCCCAGCTCACTTTGGAGCCCTGGCCTGGTGACCTCGGACCTCGTTCAAAGACTCGTCGCTCTGGTGAGAGCCACCAGTCAAAGACGGCTTGAAGCTCCGTCCTCTCGATGGAGCCCAGAAGAATCATGGATTCTACAGGGAGAAATGTTCAAAGGAAATACACTTACTCTCTTTCTTTCTTGGAGTTAGATGAGAAGATCAGCACTGCTCATATGTCTGTGGGATAAATAAGGAGATACAGCCAGAGTGGGTTTAGCTTAGCACAGGGACTGGAAACAGGGGGAAACAGCTGACTGGGCTCTGTCCAAAGCCTACTAGCACCATTGACGACGTTAAAAATGTTCATCAACAACCTTTTTCTCAGTGACGAAGATGAGATATTGACAAGCTAAAAACAGATAGCTGATTATAGAAGCTAGGACAAATTGTATTTTTTTTTTTTTGTTGATGACACAAGACATAACTAAAATCTTGATGGTGGGCTAGTGGACATTCAAAATAAGAGAAGAGGAGAATAGAATGATTTTCTGAAAAATATTAGAAAAATCTTTTTACATGGGGGCCGCGTGGCTGCGTTTGCAATTATTTTCTGATGCTGTATGAGCAGTATGAGATCTGAGGGCCACCGAGTAAGTTCCAATAAATAGTCGGCGCCATGATGTTTTACTAGCCTGCAAAACACTCACACCAGAGCAGCATCAGACATTAGCCAAGTTGTGAGCTATTTCAGCAGTAAATAAGCAGCTGTGTGTCTGTCTGTGGATGGTGGAAGTTTGTTAGTTGCAGCAGTGGCTGTCTGCAGATAGCTCCAGTCGCTGAACAGTTGCAGAGCAGCCACCAGACTGTCGAGCCCCACAGGACTCCACTCAGAATCCAGCTCTCTAAGGAAAAATTATGGTTTGCATAGCATTTTCATCTAAAGACTGAGACTTAATCTAAAATTGCTGCCAAAGGCAACACTGCAAGTGAGAGAAGAATTAAGGCCCAAAAAGACAATGTAAGTGACCGTACCTTTAGAGTCGACCAGCGGGATGGTTTTCAGAGTTGTGGTCTCCAGCAGATGGTTCAGCTCCCGATAGGTCGATTGAGAAGACAGAAACATCACTTTACGCACCATGATGTCCTCCACAAAGATGTTATACTTGCTGTGAATGCAGAAATACCACAATAAATACCCTTTGCCTAATGATGACAGCTGTGTGGAAAACATTAACAAACAAAAAAGGCTTCTTAAAATTTACCTGATGTGCCCGAGTGCCAACTCAGGCAGGTAGGGCAGCTTCTTCACCTGGATGATGGAGTCGTAGAGAGAAGGCTGCAGACCCTGCGCCACCATGTTTGCTAGGATGACCGCCACCATCATAGGCAGGATGTGGGAGATTTGACCGGTCAGCTCAAAGCAGATTACCGCAGTGGAAACTGTGTGCGTGACGGCTCCGGTCATTGCTGCTGCACCTGGTAGAAAGAAGAGGGCGGGAAACATGGTCAGGTTTTATTCCTATAATATCTCCCCTCCATGTCAGTTCTCTGTACCAGTTTGGATTCTCTATTTTTTGTAATGTATAAATAAATGATGAAAAAGTATGTTTTCTTTAGTCTATAATCACCTAAAAAAAGGTAACTGTCGTGTTTTTATATCCTTACAATGAGCTGTTTAGCAGGGTCCTCATCCACAGAGTCTACCATGTTGCACTGCCGTGTTTCTACAGTCGCCCAAAATGGACAAACCAAACACTGGCTCCAGATGGGGTCATTTAAATTTTTGCATTTTCATATCAGCCACCGTAGTTCTCTTAAATGCTTTGCACATAGGCAAAGTGTCAGCTGGTTGCAATCGGCAATCCTCACCACTAGTTGCCACTAAATCCTACACACTGTTCCTTTAAGGGTTTAATTTGCAGAAATTTAAATGTATGGGGGTAAGATTACAAATTGCATTCAAAATTACAAAGAACAGAGGCCACATTTTTACAAGAAATGCCACCAAGTCAAGTGAAAATGGTGAAACTGTTTCTAAACTGCTGCTGCATCAACATATTTGAACTGGAGGACATCCATGTGGGATGCCATATTAAAATGTTTTAAAAAGTCAGGTGATTTCAGAGTTATTCATTCAAGGCATTATTTCATAAAATTTTCTCAAATCTAAGTCTTCAGTAAGTCCGAAGGCCTGCTGATCCCTGAGCACAGCACTGAGGTTAGCAGACTAACCAATGACGGCGTAACCTCCCGGCAGGATGCGGTAGACTATCCCATCAAACAGGATTCCATTTGGGAAAAGAGTGGCCATGATCTCTCCTACAAGGCGGCCGAAAGCAGCTCCTTGAGGAGAGAGATAAGACATGCTGGTAAAGACAAATTGAACTGAAGCTCAGCAGGAGATACTGCGCTCGCATTACAAAATCCTCTTACCTAATATGAACACTGGCATAAAGGCACCCGAGGGGATGGGCATGGTGGTGGAAACTGCTGACATCCAGAACTGCAACACAAAAACAGGATCAAGGTAGGATCCTGACCAGTCCCAGAGGGTTTTTCACGCTGTGACATACAGTATATTACAAGGCAACACAGCTACTGTACACAGCAGGCATGTGAGATACCTTCATGATGCAGAAGAGGAGGAGGATGACGAAGACACTGACATGTGGATGGAGCCATGCAGCCGAGCGACCCAGGCCGGGCGGAGCAGGAGATCCTGAGATTTTGGTCCAGGTGAAATTATCAAACAAGGAGTTGATACACTCTCTGGGCATCAGCTGCCAGAAGGGGCAGAAACACACAGGCCTTATTTTTAGATTAACAAATTCAGTGCCTTTCCCTGATGTTCTTAGAAAAAAAGGTAAAATAGAAAATAGCATTTCTTTGGTCAAACCTATCAACACAACAAGCATGAGAGGGCATTGGTGCATGTTTATTGACACTACATGACTGTTAGCCAATTGCCATCACAAAGTGTTGTTTTTGTATTATTATACCTATTCTGAATGTATTTAATATTGCACCTGACAAATCACCTATAAAAAACACTAAAACCAATACTGAAACAAATACAAACTAACATAAACCCACTCTGGAAACTAACTCAAACAAAAATGTATTAAAAGCAAAATTAAAAACTAAATACTACCACTACTACTGCTGCTACTAATGATAATAATAATGACTTTATTACGAACACAGAAAAAAAAGGTCCATAGCATACTACATAACTTTTTTTTCTATTTATGTACAAACATTGAATTTTAAAAAAATAATAATACAAAGTACAAAACTATAATAACTCTGACAGTGACATCACATTAGCTTCCTCTGGAGCCAGAAAAGGTTTTACACAACTTTGTGCACGTGTCTGTAAACAGACGTTAATGTGTAAAGTCAGTGGAGCTGCCCTTCAAGTTGCGTATAAAATGAAAAATTTCTCTTTCTTGGCTTCCACATAAAGCATAACCTGAAAAACCCCACAATCTAGACCCCACTGACCTACTTTTTAAAAAATATCATAAACATTAATGAACATACATCAAAAAGAAGTCAGACAGTGTGAGATTGATTCAGTCTAACCTCTCCTGCCATAAACTGTCCAAACCCCGGTGGAAACGTGAGGGTGGCGATGATCAGCGTCACTGCGCCTGGATATATCAGTCGACTGGATGCACACACACAAAAACAAACACAACCATTAACAGGAATGTATTCTTAGACACCAACAGCATGGCAAAATAAGTGATGCTTGCAACAGAAATAACTGTCTTTGTACGACGAGTGTGTGCAACTGCTGATTGTACGGCCCTCCTGGCGCCGCTGCTCGCCTCTCCCTAATGGTGGAGACTAATGTTCCCTGACTGTTGAGTCCCACGGGATAAGTGAATCTCCACATTGAGTGAATAACAGGCTGAAAGGTTGTTAAGGCTTTGCTTCTGTCCTGGCCAGTGTTGTGAGACTGATGAGTTCAGAGAGTGGAGCTGAGATACATTAAGAGGAATTGGATTTGAATGCGCAAATGGTTCGAGTTCATGGGAACAGTATTTGCTACCAGCATCGCTGTGGTTTAAGAGCCAAGTGCCACATTAATCCACAGCAGCAGGGAGTGCACGCTCCTGTTTGTGTGTGTGTGGGTGTAGGTGTGCGTTTTGGGATCTCACTGTTTGGTTAGAAAGCGTGTGAGCGCTGTCGGTCTCCTCATGAAAAGAACAACCTGTCTGTTCAGGTAGACGAAGAACGCCCCCAGGAAGCCACAAGAGATCCTAAAACATGAGAAACAACTTGTTCTTACTGCTCCTTTTGCACAGCTACTATCAGATACTGTATCCTCCTGAGACCATTTGTCCTCTGTGGGGGTCACGACACTAAGGCCTTTATTTTAAATACCATGCATGCAGTCTATTTGAGTCCTGATGTACTGTGTACGGCACATCCTTTTCTAGTGATGTAACACACATGGGAGTGCAGCCAACTCAACTTCTGTCTTTTCAAAAAGGGGATAATTGCAAAAACATATTTTATGACACATTTTATTAATCCCGCTATGGGCAATTTGTTATAACAGCTTGCTGTGTACACATACAGTAACACGTAGACACATAAATAAATTAGTAATAAATGAAAAATAAAACTACGCCAAGGAGTTCTGTGGAATAAATTAATCTATAAATAGAATAAAGTTAAATTTGATAATAATAAAAAACAAACAAACAATAAAACCAATTAAAAAACATTTATAGAGAATTTAAATTGCAGAGGGAATAAAAGTTAAGGTAATAAAGTTAATAAAAGTTAATAAAAAAGAATGAAAATTTTGAATGGCAGTTAATCTCACAAGCGTGTGAAATGTAACAACACCCTGAGGGCAACAGAGGAAATTCATCTGCAAGTACGTGTCTAGAAGAAACTTAAGTTCTTGCCACTTTCTGGAGGATTTGTTGGTTGCAAAAAGTGGTGAAGTTCTTTGGTGTAAATCTGCTGTGCTGCAATGCACCTTACTGACTTGATTACCACTACAAGGGATATTTAATGAGAAACAAAAAAGGTGATATGTTCCTTATAACCCAATTACTGAAATTATGAACAATTTTTAAAAAAATCCACATACTCAAGCTTCTTTCTTATTGGGTTTCATGAGGGTATGACAGGCCAAAAGTATATACAAAAAGAGAAATATAGTATCATTGTACATACACACACACACACACACACACACACAGTTACCCTATTATTGCGAATGCGGGCAGCTCTTGCAGGTCAAAGGGAAAATCCATCCGAAAGTTAGTTTTGAAAAGAGCTGTGATTGTGACTGTGAGAAAAAGAAAACAAAATGTAACAGAAAATCATGAACATCAAACAATCTCTCATTTCGGTGCTCAATATCTTGAGTTTGATTCAACTGCACAATTTTGAGTAAAATATCATGAATCAATAGTGTGTAGGAAAAGTAAATGCAAACTTTTACCTAAGTAATATTAATCAATATTCACAATGTCAAAACATGAAAATAACACAATTATGAAACAGCAGTTAAAACATTAAAAATAAGAAACATATTTTGTATCATGTAGCACACAAAAACTTAATAATTGTCTAAAAAATTAATACATTTTGCTCTTAACTTGATCAAAAATTAAAGATAAGACATTAAAAAATCTGCAAATTTCCCCACTGTGGGACTAATAAAGGATTATCTATCTAATCTGGGAGACTTGTGTCTGCTATATAAAACTTCCTGAAAACATAATTCTCAAACTGCAAGTTGACATAACAAATAAACTAAAGGCAGAAAGAAATTGTAGGGATTTAGATGCAAGAGCATCTGTGAGCATTTCATCCTATGGTGCTGGTGGATTGTAAATATTCTATAGGTGATGACTTGAAACATGTCTGGTTTATCTAAAGAAGCAAATATTACTTAGCTGTCACATTCAGCTATTTTTCTTAAAACACCAGCTCAGCAGTCTTTTACAAGTGTGTGTGTGTGTGTGTGTGTGTGTGTGTGTGTGTGTGTGTGTGTCTGCTGTGCTCCTCACCAGCATCCTTGTTCCAAACAGAGAGCACCCTGAATATGAAGGCGCTGAATGTGGCGGCAAAATATCCCCGCCAGTAATTCCTCACCGCAAAGTAGGTAGACGTGACCTCAATACTGAACAACACCCCTGGTGGTGGTGAGAGGGGGAGAGAGGGTGAGGACAGAGGGAGAGGAGGGATTATAGAGGATGGACAGTGTGAGAAAAGAGAGAGGAGGAGGAGAAGAGGAGGGTGAGATAAACAAGGAAGGGGGAGACAGAAATTAGTTAAATACGCAGAGTGAGTCCAAAAACACTTCAGGCTGAGGGTGTAATTATACACAACAGGAGAACCACAGGGAGTGAAAACACTCACTATAACACAACCAAACACAACACACACTCAAACTGTACGTGTACACTTCAAACACACACACACACACACACACACACAAACACAGGGGTGTAATCAGCATGTGAAGTAATAAAATAAATGTCAGTAACATTATTGTGAACCACATGAAAATAGCTGAACCAATGACAAGGCTGGAAGAAAAAATGGTATTTTAGGACTAACATGATGTAATTACCATATTTTTTTATTTTCTGTGATGATTGAAAACTTGCTAATTAAAGGACTACTATGCAAGATTTCCCTAGATTTTCTTATTTTCTACTTATTTCACAGTGTTCAGGATGGTAACTGGCACAGCATGTAGGTGTCGGGACTTTATAAGGGCCGGGACACATGCTGCGTCTTTAACTGCCACGAAAAAGTGAGGTTAGGCACCAGGTGCAACTTTTGTGCCTTTACTTGGCCAATGTTTTAGGAGGCAGAGGTTGCATCTGACATTGTTAAGCAACACTGTTTCATAGTCTACTTACAAGAAATCCGAAGCTCAGACCAGATCTTCTTCCAGACATTGTTTTTGTAAATGTGCATTAGGACTAAAATCCAGACGCCTTTCACAAGTTTTCAAACCTTTGAACCCTGAGAAAGTTAGTGCAATTAAAAAAAAAAAAGGCAACAAAAGCAATGAGCAACTTGGAAAGTAATGTTCTATTAAAACTCTTCTTTTAAAACTATTTTTCTAATAATCATAATATTGTATTCAAATTATGTTACAGAATTATCAGTTTTAAGCACTTTTTCCAGGTTGTTTCTTTTTTAAAGTTTAAATAACAAAACATTACTTAGACACTAAAAAAACAAAAAACATTTTTTAAAAAAAGAATTAGTCTCTTACTAATTTTGGGGTTATTTCTTCTTTTGTTGCTCATTGCTTTCTTCCTGTGTTTTTTTTTTAAAGAAATCAAGCCAATTTGCCCACATTAAATAAAATAATGGCCGTGATTATAATAATTATAATAATAACAATAACAATAAAATATTTCATTAAATTAGGAAATATATTCAAAAATAACAAGTAAACAAGACGAGGAAACTGCCGACTTTTGATACTGCTTATTTTTCAACACACTGAGCTCTTGACACATCTCAGCTGGTACAGTATTGATCCAACACAGGAGGATGTTTGGTGCAGTAGTTTTGTTTGTATGAGGCCGTGTGCAAGTTGTACAGTACCTCCTAGAGGAGTGCCGAAACAGCATCCCACCCCCACGGCACAGCCAACAGTCAGAATATCTGTGTAACCATAAGGGTTCTACTGACACAGAAAACAGAGGGGGAAAAAACAAGAGGGAAATAAAGAGTTGAGAGTGACAATGGGGGATGAAAGGCGTGAGATGATGAAGGGGGAAAATGAAGGAGAAGAGGAACGAGAGCGTAGACAGGAAGACAGGAGAGTGAGTTGGATAAAGAGGGAATAAAAGATCAAGGTGGAGAGGACAGGACAGGGAACCACGGGGGGAGAAGTGACAGAAGGGAAGCAAAACGGAATAAAGTGAATAAATAATGCTCACTGGAGTGTGGTTAAAAAGAAGTGACGAAGGAGAAAAAAACACATCAAGAGAATACAAAGCAGAGGAAACACATGCCGGTGAGAGTAATCAGAGTTAGAGGATGCAATCAGGAAACAAACCCAGTGGTCACATCGTCCTTAGAGACAAATCCCTGCAGCTGATTGCAGACTGAAAATAAAACGTCGAAATGTTTCCACTCATTTATGACCTTGAATTATCAGCTTCCATCACGCTTAACAAAATCACAATTTGAGTTAGACAGTTTTTTTTAGGATTTGAGTTGCATTATAATAAGAATAATATTTTTAATCTGTCATTTATCAGAAAAGCGTTGGGATACAGTAAAAGCCTGATAGCAAGAAGAACCGTATAATTCAAGGATCACTGGCAAGGTAAGCTGCAAAAAGTATTCATTCACTTTGAATTCACAACTGCTGACGCCGGACACCGGTCTGAGGTCAGTTTCAAGGGAACAGTCTGACATTTTAGGAAATACATGTTTTAATGCTCAGAGTTAGATGAAAAGCTTGAAGCTATAACCAAGAGTCAACAGCTTGTTTGCAACCACGTGCCTATTACGACACGCAAAATTTAGATGGAGAGCAGGAGGTGATAAATCCAGGCACTGTGTGAACTGGATATAGAGGTTTGTGACTAAAGGGGTTGGATGAGCCGCATGCAGCAGGTATCATCAGAAAACGGAAACTCATGTTGCTGCTTTGACCAGCAGCTCCTATGTTCAGCAAAGTAAAATTATCGTTTTTGTCTATGGACTTTGTGTGAGAGTTTGATTTAATTTATATATATATATTTCATTTAGGGATTCTTTGTTGACATGGAAGCATGCAAGATAACGTTTTCTTCACAAATTCAACCAAACACAAGTAGTATTCCTTTAAGGTAATTTCCTGCTGTCTGTGGCAGCTGGAGCGTCTATATTCAGCATACAGACAAAAAAGTGGAATCAATCTTGTATCATGAGTATATTTCCCAAAATGCTGAACTATTCCTTTAAAGCTGACAGAACGGTACAATCTCCGGCTCAGATACGATATGACTGACAGCTTAATTTGCACGAGTGAATATTCATTTAGTTTGGTTCATCATAATAATGCAGAGCGCTGGTCTGAGGTCAGATTTAACCTCCGCGTTTGTGTTGCTGAATTTATTTCGGGAGGACAAAGCTGACAGCAGACCTGTGCCTGAGCAAGTCGGGGGGCGGGGAGAGCAGGGCGGGACTTGCCTCCTATGGGGGCAGCGAAACAGGTGGCCACTCCCACGGCACACGCACACACCAACAGGTCCTGGTTATGGGTGCCATTCTGGGGTTAAGGGTCACAGACGGGCAGGGATGAATGAGAAAGCCGAGGGGAGGTGGAGACAGAGGGAGCAGGGGAAGAGGGAGACAGGGATATGGGGGGTCACTGTTAATACACATGCCAGACATTACCATCACACTATTAATACAGTGAGACACAAACACAGACGATGTGCAAGGGGACGAGCCAAAACAAAGACACAAGAGAGATGGGGAGGGGAGGGCGTGAGCTGGGCGGGAGGGAGACAGATGGGAGAGGACAACAGACACAGGGTTCCCACTTTCTCTTCATCAAACATGTTACGCAAACTCATCTGAAATTTAAGAATTTGTCAAGTCAAACTATGATGGTAAAATTCATTTTAAAAAAGCTGAAGGAACAGAAATGTGTAATATTTTCAAGGTCATCGAGTCATTTTAAATCTCTTCAAAAGCACTTCATTAATGCTAGAACTGAGAGACAGAATTGAACACTATGATTTGAAGTCAATGCAGAAGTGCTAAACACTGCAGTTCCTCTAAATGACCAGACACACCAAAGCTACATCGAAAAACTAGCAATGACAAAAGTGCAATGTTGCATTGCCTCACATTGCCTGTGTCTTAGCCAAAAATGTTGCACAAAGACAACAGCTGAGGGACAACCAAAAGAAGCTGATGAGGGCCAGTGGTGCTGGATACACTGCAAAAACCACGGATGACAGACACTCACCGACGGCCTGACATTGACCAACAGCAGACGGTCAAATTGATGTATCAGGACCCCAACAGCCATACGAGGCTGACTCCAACAGTTAGTCAATCTGCATAGATCCCAGTGTTAAGATGCCGACTTACAGTCAAAACTAACATGTTTAGAACCTGGTACAAAGACGGTTTTGGCCTCTATTGCTAATATCCCCCTTCAAGATAACTGTACGAGGGGTGAATCTTTAAACAACTTATCTATTTACATTTTATCAAGGATAAGTTACACAAAACTAAAGGGCGGGCTGCTTTGAGTGACAGGCTTTCTGTGAGGCATCACCACAGTCTTCGAGTCAGATATCAGAATCACCCCTTGCTCCACCCAGCTCCAACCCCTCGTCCAAAAATGTTCACTTTTGGCTTAAAAAATTGCAAGACTGCTTGACCAAAATGCAGGAAAAGGCCTAAAAATAGCAGTCCACAAACCAATGACGTCATGGTAGCTACGTCCATTATTTTGAAACTGTCTACAGTTGTTTGGTAGACCTAATGATACAATTTTTATCATCATTAGTTTGGTGTACAGTTCGCTCAAACAGACTATCAGATGAAAAAAAATGTGCCAAATTTCTTGGCAATCCATCTAACTGTTTTTTTCATGTTAATGCACAAAGGTGCTAGAGGAAAAGGCAGAAGTTCACCAAAGTCATTAGTATTTATAATTTTGGGATAATGACTATCTGCAAAAAATCGTATGGAAATCCATCCAACAGTGGATGAGATGTTGAAATCCCTTGAGCCTGGTCACTTAGCATGGCTGGAAATTACACATTAAGATTCTCTCAAATAAGAAATAAAGGTTTTTAAGGGGTTGTGGGGGGACTGGCGGTCACCCCCGAGTGCAAGCTGTGCCAGAAGAGGGGCACCCTGGAACACATCTTGAGCTGCTGCCCAAGAGCGCTAGGGGAGGGGCGGTACCGCTGGCACCGCGACCAAGTGCTAAAAGCTTTGGCAGAATCCATCTGCACAGCAATCCAGCACAGCAAGACCCAGGCAGCCCCTAAACAGTCAATCACCTTCATTAGAGCAGGGCAGAAGGCACAATATCACCACAGTAACTCTACTGGGGGGCTCCTCACCACAGCTTCGTGACTGGCAGAGTCGACCTCGGAAGACAGCTCAAGTTCCCAGCCAACATCAAAACCATTTCTCTCTGCCCAGACGTGGTACTAACATCGGAGTCCACCAAACAAGTGGTTATCCTGGAACTGACTGTCCCCTGGGAAGACCAGATTGAAGAGGCCCATAAGCCAAAGGAGGGCCAAGTACGCAGAGCTCAGCACAGAGGAAAGCCCGCTGTGAGCCAGTCGAGGTCGGGTGCCGAGGCTTCGCTGGCCATTCACTTCTGCGAACCCTCAAACTCCTTGGAGTGAAAGGACTGCGTTTGAGGAGAGCCATCAGAAACATCCTAGAGGCCGCAGAGAGGGCCTCGCGGTGGCTGTGGATCCGTAGGGGAGATCGGTGGAACATCACGCCATTTGGACACAAGCCAGGGACTGATCATCCCCGGCTGGGTCGCCCAGGCGAGAGTGTATGAAGATTAAAGATCTGAAACACCCTATGACCCCGGGTACTTCACTGATGACGTGTCCAAGTAGCACCAGTAGGTGTATTCACACTCTTCTCTCAAATAAGGAAATAAAGGTTTTTAAGGGGTTGTGGGAACCCTGTAATTATACCACAGACAACATCAAGTTATCATGGAAAAGCTGCATTCCTCACACATTAAATGTGGTCAGCGAGGAGATGAGGATGATGGGTGATGTAGTCTGTTTTGGTCAGGGCCTCAGCTTACCTCATAGACTCCAGAGAATATGGACATGAATCGACTCAGCACTGCGGCACAGATACTGGCGATGTGGACAAACGGACCCTGGAGGTGACATGAAATGACACAGATGAGCGACATGTAATGTTATTTACACAGACACTGACTATTGTCTGTAGAACAGGCAGTCTAAACTGGGACATGTTGTATCACAACAGATAAATCATTGTATAATTGCTGGATGTGACAGTTGCCCTGCTACTGTAACGGGGAAAATGAATGTACTCCTTCACTGAGGAATAATTTGCTTCAATCCCGTGAGAGGAGGTAGTGAAGAAAAACATGACAGAAGATGATTTATTATCCTCCGAGCTTGGAGAAAGAGCAGATAGAGTGATGGAGAAAGAGAATAAGAGAGGAAGTGGGATGATGACAGTGATGCTGGATCAATGGAAGGTAATAAATAAAAAGAAAAACAGACGGTAAAGAGATGAAACAGCCCAGTCGCCATTGTGCGTTTCTGCAAACTCCAAGATATTATTGTGCTTCCAGTTGGCACAGTCCCTGGAAAAGTGTTGTTTTTTTTTTTTTTTCATTGAGACCTCTGTGTGTTTCCAGTGGGGATATTGCTACGAAAAGACCTCGCGTCGTTTCCTGGCAGCATGGTGCCACGAAAAGCAGCTGTTTTTTCTGTGACATTGCTTAGTTTCCAGCCTGGTTAGTGCCACAAAAAGCAGTTGTTTTTCATAGAGACATAATTTGATTCCACTGCCAATAGTGCCATGAAAAGTGGCACTACTGGCTGTAGAAAGAAAATAGTTCCCACATCCCTGCATTTCCTGCCAGATTAGTGACATGAAAAGTGTTTCTTTTTTTACCGGGACATTGCTGTTTTTTTTTTGTTTTGTTTTGTTTTTTACAAAGAAAAATGGCATGAAAACAAAAGACTAAAGTAAGGTACAAATATTTGATATCTGTACTTAAGTTAGGTACATTTACTTATTCACATTTCACCATTGACTACCAGCTAACAAACCTGGGATTTTTCTGTTTTGAACTCTTATGTATGTATATTTCTTTGGAGAGAATTTTTTTCCAGAGGATGCGTGCACATCAATTTGTAAATGTCAAAGAAACACAAATCATTCAGATCATTTGGTGGTGACGTGCTGTTATGATGAGCATCATCACTGCACCCGTGATCACACTGCATTTCTGCGGCGGTAGTGTCACATAGTGTTTTTTTTTTTTACTGCAACATGGCTGTTTCTTGCCAACACTGTGTCACGTGAAGCTGTTGTTTTATAATACTTTACTTCCAGCTGAGATAGTGCCAAAAAAGTGGTGGTTTTTAACGGAAATTACTGTGTTTGCAGCCAGTATAGTGCCCCCCAAAGTGGGTATTTTATGCCCAATCATGATCTTTTCCTCGCCATTTAAAAGTGTATTTGTGCCTAAACCAAACCACACTTTAGCCAAATCGCTATTTAAATGGAAAACAAGAGTAAAGTTTCAATGTATCTGTGACATGATAACATACAAACGTAATGTATCCATGGCTTACAGAAGAATACAATGGCAACATTTCTCATGGCGATTGAGTTAGATAGAGGGGGGGGGGTGTTTACCTCTTTGCCCACTGGCATCCCACTGCCAAGGCCCGCAGTCAGTCCGACGACTTTAGCTATGAAGGCTTTGAGAGTCAGATACTCCTTCAGCACTACACCTCGCAGGATGGTTTTTAGCTCAGGAATACCAGAACCTGTAAAAGAAACAAAGAAAGAAAGGTGGAGTCTGAAGGATGTAGGGTGCAGAACATAAAGAAAGAGTGGTTATAATGCCACAATCCTACAACAGGAAACCAGACAAAAAAAACAGGTGCTGAGAAAAGATAAGAGAGGCTGACAGGTGATGGAGAGCTTACCGATGGCCTGTGGGGAAACCAGGTGACAAAAAAGCGAGGCAAACATGACGAGGATCATGGGATAACTAACCCACGCGAGGTACTGGAGTGCTACATTGCCTTTAAGCTCCCCATGCATCCATTTATAGGCTGAAAGACAGAAAAACAACAGCAATAAAAAGAGAAGAGGACAGAAAAGTGCATATAAATGGAATAATTATGGACAATATCCTGTGTTTCTGTCAGTAATAATCAATATGACATGCAGTACCTTGCAGGCTCTTGGCGCTGGCGTAATCCATACACCAGCTGACCAGAGCCATAGTCAGCCCGAGCAGAACCAGAAATATCCAGTCCTCCCCCAACTTGGTCACTATGTACCGCCGCACACGAGCAAAACAATCTGGGACAAAGAGATCAAATAAATGATTCACCTCCAATCCGTTCATCATTTGATTTGATTACTGAGAATTAATAATTGTAACACTGGGAATCATTCAGTGTGATCACGGGTACAGTGATGATGCTCATCATAACAGCCCACGTAATGTCAGCACTGAATGATCTGTGTTTCTTTGACATTTTCAAATTGATGTGTGTGCATCCTCTGGACAAAGTTTTCTACCAAGAAACATACATTGGAGTTCAAAACAGAAAATCACTGGTTTGTTCACTGGTAGTCAATGCTGTGATGTAAATATGTACATACACTTTACTTGAGTCTTTTGTTCTTATGCCACTTTATAGTCTACTCCACTATATTTCAGAGCAAAATATTACACTTTTGATTCCACTTACCTGAAAGCTTTTAGTTACTTTACAAATCAAAAGTTCTGTTTGCGACATTCAGAGCATTAAATAGCAGCAAACCAGAATTTGCTTCATTAAGATGTCATGGACTGATAGCATCCTGAGCAAAGAATGCTCAGGATGCTCTGTGCTTATGTGTGTGTGTGTGTGTGTGTGTGTGTGTGTGTGTGTGTGTTGTAATCTGGGCTTCTCTGTGGTTTGTTGTGGAACATCAGTCCAGCTGCACACGTTAGTTCACGTGTGGGAATAATAATCTAATGATACAACAGTTTAACAGTCACAGGGGACATTTTTCTTCATTTAGTACCATTAGTTTTCATATTTTAATTACACTGTTTTCTAATTAAACATATGCTTTTACTTAAGTAACACTTTTAATGCACGTAAAAAAGTATTTTTACTGTGTTGTATTTGTGCTTTTACTTGACAAAAAGATGTTGATGCTTCCTTAACAGCTGCTGGTAGTGGAGAGAATAAAGTGTTTATATCATTTACTGAGGTAAAAGCAATATCTCCCTCATTGTATGGGTTGAGCTAAAATTAAATAGATCCCACACTTCCCATAAACCAACTTAATTTAATCTTTTTTTAGACTTGCTTGCATGTGACTTTCAAACTTCCCCCATCATGTTTATGATACAGGCTATGTGTTGTGGTCTAGAAGCACAATATTTTGATTCTGAATATGTTCCTCTGCAGATGGCAAAATTACCTAAGTGATATCAGTTGAGTCATTTTCTCACACTTGACAGAGCTCCCACAGACATTACCTAACACCTGCACAGGCTTTTTACTCCCTGTGAACAGTAAATTGATTTTGTAAAATAAGAGCAGAGCCCCTTTATGTATCCCTGCAAAATGTAGTGCAGTCCATCCTCAAACAAAGTACCAGTAACTCAAAATGTGTTCATGAGGCACGTGACAAAAATATCAACCTCTAACTGACACAGCGTCAGCAGTCCCGAAACAATGTACTGAATACTGTATGCGCAATTATGTAGTAATTGTGACAGGTTTGTATTCGATTATACGCAATAGGAAGTTCTTATTTTGAAAGTTATCCATATTTCAGATTGCTAACTTATTGATGCATTGATGTAGATAATGAACTAAACAATATTTTATCGTTGGTAGTCCTGGCAAGGCTATAATAACACTGAGGTCAGTGGTGGAGAAAGATTAGTGAAACAAGCAATATAACACTTTGAAAACACTCAATTAAAAGTAAAAGTATGTTTAGAAAATCTTGCTCAAGTGAAAATATGAAAAGGTTATAGGGAAAATGAATGTAAGTATCAAAAGTAAAAGTCCACAACACAGTAAATTTCTAAATATGAGTGCTATGTTATTATAATAAATGATTATCATCACTGATGTATTATAAGCAACAATTGGATTTGGTTAAGCTGGAGCTCATTTTAACCATTTCATGTAATTGGTGGGTAGTTAAATTTATAACAGGGCAGGGTATACTTCATAACATACGTTCCAACACTGACTGAGGTCATGTACTCCATTTTTTTGTTTTGTTTGTGGGCACTTCATATTTAGACTCCAGTGTGTTTTAGACTCAATATATTGACAGACATAAATAATAGATATGTATTAAACATTCAGTATGTTTTTCAGAGCAACTGTATTCCCACAGGATGGAGAAAGCTTTGAAACAGCATTGGGGAATAAAACTTGCAAAAAATATAACAGAACAGTTGAATGATGAATAAAATATGAAACAAAAACAACTAAATAACACATTTTAGACACTTTTTTTTAGGTATGGGTGGGGGTACATTAAAGGGACAAAATGTAAACTGTATCACTGCACAGAAGGATGCATACATCTACTCCTGGACAACAGGCTCGTGCTCTGCAGCGCGAGATGTAAACGTTCATGCCGTCCTGCTGTTGGTTTAGTTGTGCAGATGCATGCTTCCCTCTGTGCGGTGATACAACTGGTGGGTGTAGTTTGGTAGAAAGAAAATAGCTCCTACATGAAACTGCTCACAACAAGGTCAGTGGATTATCTTGAGTTACTAGGCCATAATTTCTGGAAAAAGACATTGTTGAGTTTTTGGTTGTTTTTTTGTGCTTTGAGTACCAAAAGCTCAGTGCAGTCCAGTTCCATTATTTTGGAAAGAAGGCAGACAACTCTACAGCTGATATCTCAAACACTCTGCAACTCACACTAAAACAATATGGTAAGAGGAAAAATATGTATTTTTAATTTGGGGGGTGAACTGTCCCTTTAAGGTACTCATGACCTCTGCAGAGAGGTAACTAGACTTTGACCTTAGTATGTCTAAAATCCCGACTAAATCTAACTGCCTCATGTTGTGTGCGGTAACCTAATTAAACTACAGCAGTGCATCATATTTTATGAGCTCATCGTGTTGCATGTAAAATCATAATGTGCAAAGTAACCAGTAACTGAGACGTCAGATAGACGCTGCTCTCTCCAGAACGCAGTGTGATAAAAGTTTCACAAAAAAGAAAAACTGAGGTGAAGTGCCCGTACTTCAAAACTGTATTCAGTACTATTTTGTTGATTTCATTCTCCGTTTCCTGGTTACCAAATCAGGTGTCATGACAACCCCTTAAGCATGACCATGAAACTATCACTGCAGTTTGCATCTTTATAAAAAAGCTTTTGTAAAGTGTTTGAATGTGTGTGCTTGAACAGAATAACTTGTTCCTGCTGGTCACCTTGGCATTTGGAGTAGGGACGAGGCTTCTTGGTGGAGGAGGCGTGGTTGTGATGCGAGTCCAGAGACGCAGGGTGATGGAGATGATGTCGCCGGCCATGCCCTTTGCGGCCGGTGCTGTTGTCCCCTGCCTGTCTCTTCCATTGTCTCTCTGTCAGCAAACGGGCAGCCTCCCGTCGGGCAAAGTTTCCCAGCTGCTCCCTGTACTCACCGTACAACTGAAACCAAGGGGACAACACTGACAATCAAAATGTCACAAAAACACCAAGAAATCATGTGTTTGTTCAAGTTTACAGGGAAAGAAAACAAGATAGAAGAGAGGAGGTGGAGAAGGGGGAGGAAGAGTGAAGAGGAAGAGAAATACCTCTGACAACTGAGACTTGGGAGAAGGATAAAACTAGATCCAGTGCGAAGAGTCTTGAGATAACGAGAAAGAGACGGGGAATGTGCGGCGTGTGTGTAAGGGATACACACCAACCTGAATACCCTGGCAGACAGAAATAGACAAAACGGGCATAGAGATCGGAAAAACCCCTCCCGGAGAGGAGGAGGGCTGGAGAGGAGCCCGAGGAAGAGACCCTAGAAGAGAGGACATTCCACATCTTCCCCTTCCGACTTTGTGTGTGCTTTACACCTACAAATACACACACACGACACACACACATGCTCAGAAAACACGACACCTTCTAATCCGGTGTGATCAGTTTGCAACTCACTCATTAAAACCATAGGAGCTGTAAAATACTGCAGATCCAGGTGCAGCTACGGTTTGCAACTGAAACCTGCAGATCACATGCATCCCACCACACAGAAAAGCAAGAAGCTAAATCCTGAGAAGGGCCGGCTGCCACACATTACTGTCTCATGTTCACACAGGAAAGGAGAGCTGACACATCCAACCAAGAGGCCCAGGACCACAGCACCAGAGCAAAGGCTGCCCACAATAATAAAATAAAAGGTGCAACAACAATCCACCATCTCATCTGAGGTGAAAACTGTCTCATAATTAAAATATGACACAGACAAGTTTCTGTAATCTGTCTTTTATACAACTGGTCCACTATAATGCATGAGTCACTACAACCACATGACAAAGTGACTGATATAGAAGTTTATAATTATTACAGCACATAGCAGGTGGCCAGCAGTTACACTGTTAAAAGGCTCTTGAAAACATTTGATAGTTATTTTAAACCTCAGAAAACTACAAACTGTTATTCAGAGAAATAATGCACAGCTAACAGCTTACAGCCTGAGATAACAGTAGACCAAAGAAACACAAACTATTTTTCTCAGTTTTAATTATCTGGCATTATGCAAAGACCTGGTTGGATATTACTTCCATAAATCATTTGTTTGTTTGAGCTCGGTTGGCTGCCATACTATCAGGGTTTGCTACTCAGGGCAATAAAAAAAAAAGTGGGAGAGTTTGATCACAGCAAGAAAACATTTAAAGTCACTTAAGGGTAAATTTCAGGCTGGCACTGGATATCAATATGATATCAGAAAGACACTGAATTCTTACGTAAAACAGACTTTAAATTATGGTTTGAATGAAAATCAGGTTGGTTAGAATTTCACGTTTTGTGGAAGTTTTGCAGACGTTGGGTTTTGTTCTCTACACCTTCGGACTAAATTACATCGTACATAAACTTGACATTTGCATAAGACGTTCGAAAGATTTAGGATTTTGGTTACTTAACAACACAACTTAAAACCAACAAAATATAAACATTGTCTGTCGTCAGAATTTCACACCAAATTGGATTGGCAAAAGACGTCCTGGGAAAGACTTTTGTCCACCCAATCTGTAAAGATTTTCAATACTTTATCATGGTAAGTATATGAATAAACAAATCTATAATATTTGATAAACTTAAAGATAATCTCACATGAAACTCATCTGCTGAAATACAGCAGACCCTACACATATAATTTACATATGAGTCATGACTGAGAAGTTAAATGATTTGTGTTTGATAAAAAATGCAACAAATATTGACAGCCCATTCACCAGAAGAAAATGTTTGCATTGTACATCTCTACAAACCACAGATATGATACATTTGAACGTGATCTTTGTGCCTAAACCTACGTGAGATTGTGGTGAAAAAAGTGGGTATTAATGTTTTCCCCAGCGTAAACAAGTAGTTTTTGTGTCTAACCTCACCACCCGTTACTAAAACATTGTAGCAGCATAAAATTTCAAATAAAAACCTTAAGTTTTAACATATCTGCTACATATAAAACATACAAATGTTACATATATGTAGTCTGCAGAAAGGTACAATGCCAGTTATTCTGGTAACTGGGTTGAATACAGCTAATGTCTTGTCTTGTTTTCAGCAAATGTGAGATGAATTCAAATAAAGACAGACGGCACGTTTCAACTGTTTTGGAGTTAGAATTAACTAAAAATTATTTATACAGGAATAAAAGTAATTTTTTTTGGATCATCAAATATTCTGCTGAAGAATTTGGCTTGATTCCTTTGTGATGACATTTGATAGAAAAATAACACTTTGCTTCTAGTATACTGCAAACCCTATACACTATTGTCAGTATTCTTACAATATTCATCTATCCAGGTGTAAAGTGAGAGGCGCAAACCACAAAAGTTGTAGCTGGAAAAGATAAGTCAATTAAAAATATACAGACAGATCCGTTAAAGTACAGTTGTAATTAAAGGAAAAAGACAGAAGTGGAGCGTATCAGTGACAGCGGAGAATAAAATCACCCTCCACCATTTGACCAGATGAGGTCTTTGGTCATCAGGGGTTTACCTGTTCCTCATCAGTTGTCTTTGTCATGATGTGGTAGCAGCTCTGCTCCTGTTCTGTCTCCTGTCCTACTCTGCACACAACCTCACCTCCACCACCTCTGCTGCTCTACTCATTAACACCAGAGCACTAATCCATCAACATCATCAAACAGGCGCTGGCACCAGGCGCCATCAAAAACAGGGACAGTAACAAGAGGAACCTGTTCACAGAGAGGGAGACATTTTTTTAATTTAACATTTTACCTTCAGTGCCATATCCTGCCAAGACAAAGAGCACAACCACACGAATACTGTCAAATAAACTGTTATTCCTCGTTATTTTTTATTTTTTTAAAACTGTTTAACAACAGCATCTCCTGTTTTTTTGGTTTGGTCTTGGAGTAGCTTATACATTAATTTACCCTACCCTGGGTGTAAATTTTGCTTTCTACTAACTTGACAGTTTTACAGCATAAACATCAAATAATCAAAACTTTTATATATCTGGTGAGACAATAGCATTTTTTTAGCATTTTATTTGAACCTAATTTGATCATGTACAGCTGCATTTTAGAATAAATATTTATTTGAAAGTGAATAAATAATGACTAGGTAAATAAGTTGTGTACAGAGGTCATGATTACTATTTTAAAAGGCATTTATGAATAGGCCCCAGTAAAAGAAAACTCCACCAGTTTAGCATTGTATTTATATAACCTTGTTAGACTGGTTGTTTTTATTCTGATTTGTGGTAAAAACCTGGCACCTACATTACCCATAATGCAACTCTGAGTGCTGACAGTTTGGTCTGAGATTCAGGTGTGTTATGCTCGCAGCAGTTAATGCAGCCTAAAACTGGGGGCATGTCTATGTTCCCACAGCTCTGTGTTCCCTCAACACTATGTTGTCTCAGACATGTTCTGTAAACCCTATGTTCCTTCAGCACTATGCACTCTAAACCTTATGTTCCCTCAACACTGTGATCCCTCAACCTTATGTTCCCTGAACCATATGTTCCCTCAATCCTACAACCCCTCAACTTAATGGCCCTATGTTCCCTCAAATTTATTCCCCTTTGACCTTATATTTACTTAATCTGGCGCTCCCTCAGCCCTGTGTTCCCTCAATCCTATGCTTCTTGAACCTTATGTCCCCTCAACCTTATGTTCCCTTGGCTCTATGTTACCTCAAACCTATG
>NC_056469.1:25761150-25765845 GCF_008729295.1 Plectropomus leopardus
CGACATACCATACTATGACGTTTTTGGGCCATTTTGGGCGGACTCTTATTTTTTTCTTTTTTTTTCTGTATTTTTTTGAGGATGTTACAGAGGCAGAGAATGACATGCTGAGGAAAGTCCACAGTAAGAGACCGGAACCAGCTCAAGTGTAGCGTTCAAAAAGGTGGCTGAAGTCAACCAGAAATAATTCTCTAATATGACAAAGTTCCTCAAAGTCAAGAAGGAAGCTTATTGTGAACACACACACAACACATACCATCTTACCCCCACAGACAGTTGCAGTTAAGTGATAGTATTTTGTCTAATTTGTTTGACATCATGCATTGTCCTGTATATTTTTTTTTTTAAGTTTTGATTTTTTCAATTTGAATAAAACATATAGACATCACCGAGCAAACTGTTAACTGACCTTATGTAATGCGTACACCAAATCTTAACTAAACTAATTCACTTGTCACTATTAACAGTTTGCCACAGCACTACCCATATCCACTCGCAACCATTAGCCATAACAAACCAAAGCCCATCTAGAAATAAGTGGAAAACCAGTGAATTGATATTAAATTTAGGAATGACAGGACTTTAGACCACACACTGGATTGTAATTTCTTAAAAGTATTTATTGAAATTTTACAATCCTGTTTATAACCCCATTTTATGACATCTCCCATGCAGAACTGTGATGAGAAAAATTGTAAATACGTCTTGAAATTCACATTTTAGCAAGTTCTTAACTGACCATCCCTTTCTGAAACCTTAAAAGCCCAAAAAAATAGAATCTATAAAAGGCAAATCTCTCATAACTTTGCTGTATTTTCCTTATTTCCAATCCGCACTCCCAACACCACCCCCCACCCCCACCCCCACTTCCCTCCCGCCCCAAAAAAGCCTGAAAACTAATCACACACAACATAGAAGTTTAACTGCAGTACAGATCTTAAGTTTTCATGGTTGCTTAAATGGAAAAATCTGATTCAGTTTAACACTCTCCCCATTCAAACTGCCAAGAAAAGGTGGGATCTGTCCCACACCAGATTAAATCTTATTGTTCTTCAGTTTTGCACATGAACAACCACGGCAGAGGAGACATTTCTTACTTGACCCACAAGTTAAATCTACCACCAGAATTTTTAGGGATTCCTGTGTTTTAGCTCAACATGTAAACAGTTTATCAGTGCACATTCACTGTATAGGGTTTTGTTAAAATATCAGGTGGTAAATTGAACACAGTGGATTTTAGGATGACGTAACCAACAGAATAGAATAAAATCTTGGTAGGAAGTAGACTCAAACCAAACTCAGATTTATCATCTAATGCTATCTGTGTATTTTGAGAGTAATTAAGAGGTGATTTGGGTACAGGTACATTCACTACGGTTAGCGTGGCCTTTTGTATTGAGGTGTACGAATCAAACATCAAGTAGATAAATGTCTCAAACCCTATTTTTGAGATTTATTTTACAAGTTTATTTGTCACAAACATGAATGCTCCATAATAATGCATTTTCTTTGACAGGTTAACTTAAAAACATTTTATTTGTAAAGAGAGGGAGTCAGAGACCAGTTCAATTGCATAGCAATTTAATCCATGTCCAATAAGGACTCTTTCCCTGTCACAGGGAGAGGCCCTGTGGTCACTCTCAATCAGCGTTTTAATCGACCAAGACAATATCAATAAAACTATTGATAACCGCTCACTATCTCTAATAGTGACCATATTCAACAGGCATCGTAGGGTCTTAAAAGAAGCCAGTCCTACACACCATGACTAAATGTCCACTGTACCTCCCCATTCTAAACCACCAAATTACAGTAAATACAAGATGGGCAGTTTACTTATTCAAATCCAAGGTTTGTTTTGTGTCAAGTCAAAGGCTTCCAGGCTCATGTTGGGTAGGTGGTACAGAGAATCTTGTTGAAACGGAAAAAGAAAACAAAACATGAGAAACATGCATGGGGTAGGCTTTCCTAATGCCACATACTGAGTGTGCACACAGACAGGCACAAACGCAGATCTCTAGTGAGAGCCCTCCCAGCTCGTGCAGCAAGATGCATTTGATCAGGCCCACGGGGCATTGTGTTGTCAAAAGCAAAGCGCTACAGGAGGAGCGAGGGCCTCACCTTGAGATGCAGCCTATACAGACACCAGTCTCCATTTTAGGAGAGGGTTTCTACTACACATCACAATCTCTATCCACAGTTTGAAGTTCAGTCTCGGAATGTCAACAGCAGCACGTTTTGTCTCCCTCTGTCCTTTCGTGTCCCTCTGTCTATCACTGCAGGTCTCGGTCTTCGAGGTACCTGTACTCAAAGGTAAACCCCTCCTTCTTCCTCTGGCCCCATTTCTCATAGTCAAAATAAATGTAAGTGCCCTGGAGGAACAGAAGAGCGGGAAGAACAATCATTCAGGGGATCGAACAATAATAACTCTTCATACTTATTTTTAACTTGAGGAGAAAATTTAAACTGTGTGGATCTTTACCTGTTCAAACTCGTCAGTGATGGTCTTAGGCTCCTCGTGCCTCTGGAACCACATCATGTACTTGGTGTGAAATCTCCACGACTGTTTCTTCAGAGCCTTGGCGGACAAATACTGAGCCTTGGTTCCCTGAGAGAGGGAGGTCAAATACACCATCAAGCTAACAAGACTAGGTGAAAACCTAGTATATAGCTGGAATGTGTAGTGATTCCCATCCTTTTCCCTTAGGGACTTCTTTCCTATCACTGAGTAAACTGATGACATATTTCAGGGATTTTTTAAAGATAACCGTACAGAACAACTGATACACTGTAAACCCAAGTGCCTACTGCAAGAAGTTTGTGCTATATTAGAAATTATGATTCATTTTGAGCAGATCATTTCCTGTGAATATTGCATCAGAGATTAGTTTTCCTGATATTTGTTGAAATTTTTTATAGGATTCTATATATCTTCAATCAGATATTCTTTACGGGCTTCTTTTTTCAGTGATTCAGTGTGCTTGGCCATCTTTTCTAAAACAGGACAATGCTGTTTAGCAGAAAGTGACGGCTCTGTGAATACTTGTGCTCAGGAACTCACTGCGCCTCGTGACATTTAAAAAAACGTATATCTTGAACATGAATCTAAACTTCAAAGAACACAATTGCATTTAGTTATCCCTGCAGAAATGAATTAAATACCGAGAAAGGCCTACTGTTCATTTATCATCGTAATTATAGTTTTTTGCTTTGTTTTGTTCTGTTTTTTAAAAACCCCTAAAATCAAGACGGCCTCATGACCCCCTGGGAAGCTTTGGCGACCCACCCCGGTTGGGAACCAGACGTATATGAAAAGCGTTGTTGCGGTCCAGTCAAAAATTCATGCAGCCCTAATACATGTTAAAACGGAGAACAGTACAGTACAACATTAGACTCAGTTACACCTCGGAAGGGAGCTGCTTTTTCTGGAGCGGTACCTGCTGATCATTAATACAGCCTCCCTCAGCTGCTCCGGTCGTACCCGGGGATGAACATCTCCGTGTGACCAGCGGAGGCTGCGCCGCATTCGGCCGCTATCGGAGCCAAGCTCCGCAGATACCATTTTTTAATCATTCCATCGTCAGGAATTACGAAACAGCGAATTCCGCCATTGTGGTGCCACCCGGTTCAAAACTATAACGAGTAATATTCACTTCAGTTTCAATCAGTGTCTTATTTTCTTCTTCTCTCTAAAATGGCAACGCCACCCGTTCTGACACTGTAACACGTATCAGTTAATAATGTCTAAATAAATGTAACGCTCATGTGTTACAGACACTGCTGTTTCTCAGTCAAACTGATAAGGTGATCCTCTCTCTCCTCTGTCCAAAACTGACATAACGACCGCAGATGGCCGATTAGCTGTCTAGCTTGCTATTTACACCATGTTATCATGTTACCCTGGTTACAGAGAAAAAGGAATAACGTTTAATGTTGCAGGTCTGTCAGCGTCGGCCAACAGGGAAACAGTAATGTGACACCATCAGTCACACTGACCGATGGTGCAACTTCAGCAACATCATCACTGTCAGTCACGGACTCTACCGTTCATATGGCTGTCCTCGCATGCAGCAGTCCAGCCAAAAACCAAAACACATCACTGGCAGACAAACAGAGAGGTGGTCAGGAAGCAAACCCTGAAAAGGTGGAGTGAGTGTTTTACCTCCAAATAGTAGAAGATGAAAAAGAGGGTTTCTGTGGACAGTCTCTGGTAGAACTCTATGGAGTCAGAGTGGTGCGGCGGTATCTGATGATGGAAGGGCAAGGTGGGACACGGATTCCTCATCAGGTATTGCCTTTAGGACAGAATCAGAGACAGTTAGGAATCCACAAGGAAAAACGAGTGGTCAATATCTTCGCCATACTATGGTATGACTTTTGACAGTTTTTCGATGTGTTAAATTATGAATTTTTCTCTGACATAATACAGTGCAACTTTTTTATGTAATGTTGAGGACATAGTATACTGTAACATTCTAATGCTATTTTGGTTGATATACTATACGATGAGATTTTTAAGCTACTGTATTTTACAATGTACTTGAGTGTAATTTGTTTAAACTATACTGACTGACATACTATGCCATGACTTTTTTTATGCTGCTTTGGACCTCATACAACGCTCTGACTTTTTTATGTTATTTTGGATGACCGACTATACTAAGATTTTTTGTGATATTTTGTACAACATTGTTT